>NW_010186383.1:631-6388 GCF_000695765.1 Mesitornis unicolor | reverse complement strand
GAAAAAATAATTTTATTAATTCTTTGGAATTTCTTTCTAGCTCCCTTTCCAATCATCAGAGAAGTCTCTCTCCTGTCCCAGTGTTGTCTTCAAGCACACCACATGCAGTAAGTCCCGTTTTCTTTCAACAGATGTTTAACGTATAGTCAGTTAATATGATGATTAAGACACACTGAAAGTTCATTGTGTCCCAGTACACTAAGATCCGAAACAAGAGCGTTATCTCAGAGAAGGACTGCCAGCCCTCTAGTGGTTACAAAAAAAAAGTCATTGCTGCTTGTGATTTGTGCGAGATCAGGAACAGCTATTACAGAGACTTGCCAGTCACACAACTGCAGAGGAAATTTTTGTGCCAGCAAGCACAGAAGAGAATAAAGAAATAATTTCTTGTAACAAATGTATTTTTTTAAAAAATATTTAGAAGTGGCTGTCTGAAACTGCTACAAAATACAGACTGTTACCTGGCAAAATGCAGAGGATGGAGTGATACTTGTCATTACAAGTGCCTCGTGACAGATTTATTTTAGAGTTTACCATGTGGCACTGTTGTTAATGTTATTAGTGTATTTGAGATAACTGCTCTAGATGACCAAATGAAACTCGGAGAGACACTGCCTTGTTCTGTTGTAGGGTACTTCTGTACCACCCCGGTTTGGGTGTGCACATAGGTTACTGCTTTTATTTATGCCTGTAAGTTTGGGTTGTAATGCTCCAGCCCTACTGAATATGTAACTGAAAAAATCACACTTGTGCAAATGTCCTTCTTTTACTAGAGTCGTACAGTATTTTGTTTTGGAGTGATCTTTAAAGGTCATCTGGTCCAACCCTGCAGAAATGAGCAGGGCCGTCTTCGACTCAATCAGGTTGCTCAGAGCCCCATCCAACCTGACCTTGAATGTTTCCAGGGATGGGCCATCGACTGCCTCTCTGGGCAACCTGTGCCAGTGTTTCAGCCCCCTCATGGTAAACGATGTCTTCCTTACATGTGGTATAAATCTGCCCTCTTTTAGTTTAAAACCTTTACTCTTTGTCCTATTGCTAGAGGCCTCGTTAAGAAGTCTGTCCCAGTCTTTCTCATGGGCCCCATTTAAGTACTGAAAGCCACAAGAAGATCTCTGCAGAGCCTTCTCTTGTGCGTGCTGAACAATTTCAACAGTCAGCTTTTCCTTATAGGAGAGGTGTTTCAACCTCTTGATGGTGTTTGTGGGCCTGGTCTGGACTCACTCCAACACAGGTCCATCCATGTCTTTCCTGAGTCGCGAACTCCAGAGCTGGATGCAGTACCACAAGTGCAGTCTCACGAGAGCAGAGGGGCGGAATCACCTCCCTCGACTTGCTGGTCACACTATGTCTGGTGCAGCCCAGGATATGGTTGACCTTCTAGGCTGCGAGTGCACATTGTCAGCTCATGTCCAGCTTTTCATCCACCAGTACCCCCAAGTCCTTCTCCACAGAACTGCTCTTGATCCCTTCTTCCCTCAGCCTGTATTGAAACCAATGGTTGCTTCAACACAGGTGCAAGACCTTGGACTTGGCCTTCTTGAACCTCATGAGGTTCAGATGGGCCTGTTTCTAGAGCTTTTCTGTTGTTGTCAGAGTTGATTTGGCTTCTGTGTGTCAGCTTACAGCCAAAGCACTGTATTGTGCTGGATTCAAACCAGGAACTCCTTTATCCTCATGTGTTTCTGTAATACATTTGATCTGTGCTTCAGTTTACCATGTTGACTTTGGTATGGTGCACTGCAGTTTTAAGCTTTTAAATTCCACAAGTGCATTGAGGATATCATGACAGCAGTGTCTTTTATTTCGAAAACAAATACTGTCTTTTGGAAGAATATAGAAGTTTATTTAACATAACAAGTACTAGCTTAAAGGAGTATACAAGCAAAGGGCAAGAAATACTGCAGTGGAGTGACATTTGAGTTACTGTGACATAATTTTGTGATAATAGAGCAGTTTGAATTTAAAACTCATGCAATGCTTTTGTTTGAATACTTAAAAACCACAAGCATGCAACTTAGTTGCTTGCTTGGTACATAGCTAATGCATATCTTTTTCTTTTGCATGTGCTGCCGTTACTTAAAAGATTGTTGGTTTGTGTTTTGTTTTTCCAAGCATCTTCTACTGTGATTTATTTGCTCTGTGATCTTCATTCTTTTTGTCTCCTTTCTAGCACACTAGTGTTGAGAACACAACTTCGCTCCAGCCCTCAACAACCTTTTCAACTGCTTCAACCTCAGCCACTAGCACCACCTCTTCGGTTGTCAGCATGGCAAGCAGTATGAACACTACAAACAGCCTTGGCCTGAGCATTGCCAGTGTGTCTATACCAGCTGCTACCACACGGGCAGCTCCCTTAGTGTCTTCAGGTTCGCAATATTAACAGATCATATGGATAGACAGAGGACTTCAGTCAGCAAGGCTGTCAGTTGAGCATCTCACCAGCTCTAACTATGCTAAGAAATCCCCACTCTTGACTAGCATTTTCAGCATGTTCTATTTGCTGGTGTATAAAATAAAGATGCCTGGTTTTTTGCATTTGAAATATTGTTTTTGGTGTTATGTGGTATTTACATAGCACGTTCCATCTGCAAAGAGCTTTATAAATAGTCACCAGCGCAGCTTTGACTTGAGGAGTTTTGGGCTAGGAGATTTGCCCAGTTTCTGATCCAAGTTATGATCAGCTCTTGGCTGTGAGTTCACATGAGCTTTAATTTCAGTCTTCTCTGTGGCTTGGAATTCACTTGTCAGTATCAAAATATCCTGCAGTGTCCTCATTATTATATGCCACATCTACCAAAAGGGAAGTCTGTGTGATGTCTGGGTCATTACACAGCAAATAACACTTCAGATAAAGGGAACACAAAGAGAGAAGGTGGGGAGGCTTCTTGAACTGAAGTGAAGGAAATGCTAACTTCTCTCTTGCTTCTCTGATCAACATGGGCTGCTAAAAGGAAATCCTATAGAGGGAAGTGAATGATGTAAATATTAATATCAAGCTTATAGAAGGATTTCTCATTTTTCATTTACATACCTTGTAAATTAAGTGTCTGATGACTGGCCAAAGTGCATTTTTTTAAAAAAATTCTTATGCTTCCTAGCACTGCTTCATGGAGGCAACTGAACCTGTTTCAGTCTTCTTCTCTTTGCTGTTCTCAGCTGCAGAAAGTCACCCACAAAAAGCATGCTGTCAACATTTAGTGCTTTCTAGTCTGTTGCTGGTGATAAGGGGGAATGTGTTGACAGAGCAGAAAATGGAAAGAGAGAATTTGCTCTCTTACATTGAGAACAATGCCTAAATTTTGCCTTCAGGAGAGGACTGAGGAAAAGAGAAGTTCCTGTAATTCTTGTGATCCTCTTGGACAAAGTAAATTACAAAATCAAACTATTCTCTGATGGGACTTTTTCAGCCCCTTAAGTAGCCTGTGCTTTCCCTTCCTTGAAAACTCTTCAGGCTATTTTGAGCATTTTAATCAACCAACACAAAATTCTTCTGTGTAGTTTTGCTCTTTACAAGCTATGACAGTGCAGCTTCCAGGGCTTGTGAGCTATCTTGTCTCAATGCTGAAGCCTTTTCTTTTCTAAAGGCTTGTTAAAGTGTCTGTATTTTGATTCTACAGGCAAAGCTCCCCCAAACCTGCCCCAAGGTGTACCGCCCTTGTTGCATAACCAATATATTGTGGGACCTGGAGGACTCCTGCCTGCCTACCCAGTAAGCAATTTAATTGTTCCTGTCCTTGATTGCTTAATCCTTGGTGAAAGTGGGCTCTCCAGACCTACTACTGTCTATACCAAGGCATTTCTCTTGTCACGTGTTGCACCTGGAATTCTTGTTACAAATGCTGAAGAATTTATGAAATATATTCAGTGAGTTGGTAGTAAACTGCAGAACTGTTGGTACAGTCCTGATTTGTGCTTGTTACTGTGGTTTCCAGTCGTATGAGGATTTAGGCCCTTTGAGTAAAATCAGTCTTGTTCACTTGTGTGTTACTGGAATAGATTTACTGTAACAGTGGTTGAAACATGCCATGTGTCTTATCCATTGTACTTTGAAAGATTGCACATAAGCTTTTTGATGTCTGAACAGAATCAACATATTTTTGGTTCTGTTTTTTGAATCAGAAAATTTATTCTAATAATCTTTGTGTCGCAGTGAACATGAGGGCCTGCATAGGTTGCTTTGCAGTCTAGTCATCAAATCTTAAATCCTGCTATTCTCAGAAGTACCAATTGCAGCAAAGAAGGCTGTTGCTCTTACTCCCAAGTCAGAATGCCCTGCAGATTTTTCACAAGTTGACGAATGGTGCATCTGTGAAAACAATACCGAAGGTGGCACAGTCAGACTCTTAATTGAAAGTCTGCTGCCACCCAGAAGCAACATAGAGAGTCACAAGCCATTTTAAGCTTAGCTCCGCTACCCTTAGAATGCTACAGTGCACCATGGTGATAAAATGCAACATATAGCTGCACACCTTTAAATTAGGCCATGCCTAGGTCAAACTGTGTTTATAGCCCCAAATTAGTCAGCATTAGAGAAAAGTGTTATAATTATGTTATATTTCTATCTGTTTTTAAGCAGATTTATGGTTATGATGATCTCCAGATGCTTCAATCCAGGCTGCCAGTGGTAAGTAAATGGCTTGGTTTATTTAATTTTAAACAAGTTATCTTCAGTATTGATCACTTGTGCAAAACAAATTGATTCATTTAATGGTGATTAAGAGCTTATCCTTATGTTCTGTATTCTTTTTTTTTTCAATATTCACAAACAGTTTCTTTAGCGGGTGTAAATTGATATAGAACAGCTGTTAGATCATACATTTGTCTATCTGCAAGTTGTATAAATAGAAGCAAGCATGCTCTGTGCTTCTGAGTGGAGAAATTTTTAATTGTTGTAGCAGCAGTATGACATATCATAAAATCTAGCTGAAACCTAAACATGAATGCTTTGTTTTACCAAGAGGTAGGGTTGAACAGCAAGTATGGAAATTGGCAGCCAGTAGTTGCATCTGGCAGGTTTTGGAGGTGCTCGTAGGTGGAGATCTTTGCATATGCATCATGGCAACACATGCAGGTGAGCTGAAGGAAGGACAGTATACAAAGTTTTCTTCATTACCTGGATCCAGAATGTAAATGATGTGAGACCGACACTGAGCTCCAAGAAAGGTTTGCTAAGAGCCTCAGCCTTGATTGTGGAAAGGTAGAGAATTTTGCTTTCAGCAAAAAAGGATTAGGATCTTGGAGAAAAAGTTTTTAGGTAGTATTTAACTGTGAAAAGTCACAGGATTAACTGATGTAGAGACAGAAATGAAGCAGTGAGCAGTAATTTGAAGAAGTATAACTGGATGAATGCCATAGTAAAAGTCTAAATCAGTACCAGAACTTCCATTTGGAGTCTAAGAACAACATAAGGCAAATAGTCAAAGGTAAGTACAGGGATGTCCCAGACAAAACCTTGGCCAGCTGTAAATCTTGAATTAAAAAAATAATACAGGTTTTAGATAACAAATGAAGGTGAGATCCTTGGAAGAATTATCAACTGAATTGAGTGGGACTCTTTTCAGAGCAGAAAAATGACAAAATACTTGCAGTTCCGGGGCAAGGAGGACATGGTGTGGGCCAACCATGGCTGGATGTCAGGTGCCCAGGAAGCTGCTCTATCACTCCCTCTCCTCAGCTGAACAACTGAGTAAACAAAACAAAATGGAGCAATCGTGGGTCTAGATAAAGACAGGGAGATATCACTAGCCATTTACC
>NW_010186383.1:0-602 GCF_000695765.1 Mesitornis unicolor | reverse complement strand
TTGATCACCAGTCAAATAAGACAGTGACAGTGTGAAATAAACCCAAACCTAAATAGCACTTCCCCACCACACCTACCTTCTTCTAGAACTCCATACAATAAAGGTGACCTCTGCAGAGGTAGTCCTTTGTAGGATCTTCAAATGGTTTGGACTGGAGAGACTTATAAAGCTCTAGGCAAGCTGCCCTCTCTGGGCAATCTGTGGCAGTGTTTCAGTGCCCTCGTGGTAAACGATGTCTTCCTGGTCTGCAGTCTGAATCTGCCCACCTTTTGTTTAAAACCAATACCTGTTGTCCTGTTGCTGCAAACTCTATTAAGAAATGTGTTTCTAATCAGGCCCAAGAGATGATTATGCTGAGGATGGCTAAAGGATGACAGAGGTTTTTCAAAGAGCCTGAGGCAGGTGTGTCCTTGGGAAGGTCTGAAAGAGGGGAGCGGGCCTGGGATGTGTCAAGGGGTGTTTGGAGTGGGGCTTGGAGTAGGTGTTGAGTAGAGGTGTCTTCCTCCAGCGCAAAAGTTGGTGGCTGTACCCGTGAGACTAGAGGCGACATCAAGGTTTTTGCAAGAGGTCTTTGTTTTCTGTCAAATAAAGGTGAATAAATA
>NW_010186382.1:35923-37695 GCF_000695765.1 Mesitornis unicolor | reverse complement strand
CAGGCACAGGTGCGGACATGGGCGCTCCTGCAGGGGGTGGATTTTTTTATTTCCTACTCCTGTGCGCTCCGCAGCCGTATAGATGCGCACCGTCCGCCCGCCCCCCTGCCATGGCTCCCCTCTGAGAAATAACCGCGGGGGCACGGCGGAGCACTCGGCTGTCAGCTAGGCAGGTACCCGGGGAGAGAAAGTAAACGCTAGTGTGATTATACGGAAAAAAGAATCTATTCTTTGTTTTGAGATTTGCTGGTGGTTTGAGTTTTTTTTTGTTCACGGGCTGTGGGGCACGATTGCTTTGGAAACGATCAGGGAAACTGCATGTTGTTGCAGGTACACCTTCATATTTTATTCTTTACAGTCCTAGGTGACTAGAGAGCCAAAAAGGAGTTAGAAGAGCCAAGACCCTGGTCTCAGCTCAGACATTGATTCAGCCAGCTAAAAGATGTTTATTTCTCTGCTGTAGCTTCAATATTTGTGATTTGTGACAATAATTGTTGTCTCAAAAGGAGTGCTGAGAGGAATGCTTGTTTGTACATTGTTAGCAGCTGTGTTAAATATTATTCCCTGAGCCCAACTATCAAGATTTCAAGCACAGACAGGCAAAGATAGACAGAAAGACAGATGTTTGCCATTTGGGCACTTTGCTTTCTTCTCATGTTCACCTGTTTGAAGTCTCACCAGCTCCTTATTCTTCTATAATCATGTAACAGCTCTAAAACTAGCAGTTTGCTTAAGGAGAAATGCTGCTGTTCCACCTATTCAAAACAGTTGTTCATCTTTGCTACCTCTGCCATTAGAAATAAAAAGCAACTGTTGGAGCAGTCACCCCTTCTGGCTGTATTACCTTTGGAGAACCCATCCTTGCTGCAAGATTGCATCTCCCTCAGTGTCATTGTCCTGTAGGGGTAATGCCCAACCACCACTCCTTTGCCACTGAAAAACTCTGAAGTTTAAGGGACTCTATAGGTGCACAGGAGAAAGTCAGCCATAAAAGATGAGGATAAAACATCTCCGGGGTCCTGGTCACCACAGAGAGAGTCACTGGAGCGCTTCAAAAGAACTAAGCATGAGTCTAGTGCATCTCAAGAAAGAAAATACTCCAAATAGCAGAAATCTCAGAGTCAACTGGTTGTAAGTGACACTGTTTGGATCAAATCTCAATCTGTCAGGTGGATTAGCAGCTGAGGCTGGCAGAACTTCTCTTGTTTCAGTCAGGAAAATTTTAGACAACAGAGGAACATGGGTTTCCTCCATCTGATCTGCTCTCAGTAGGGCACAGAGGAAAGCTGGATTTGGAGGTACACTCACTGACTGGATACACTGCACTTGATAAAAGGGCTGAAACTTTTCCTGCAGAAGCTTAACTGTTGAAATGGCATTAACCAGGCAGGCTGAGCACAGAGACCCCAGTTACATCTTCTCTGACCTTACTGTTGACTGCTGGAATTGAAAGAGAATTGAGAAGCAAATCATATGTCATGCCTGGGGACTGCAGAAATAAAAGCAAACATCCTATAGAGATATATCTAGCATTTAGTTTCTCTCTGGTTGCCTTATTCCCTCCCTTCTGATCTCTTATCTACTGCCGATTTGCCAAGCCTAATGCCAGCTGTTTTTAACCGAAGCCATTTGCCTTTTTATGCTTAGGGATAAAAAGGGTCATTTCACAACTACCTGCAGAAAATGTCAACACAAAAGCTATGTCCAGGCTGCCGAAGCTCACTGCATACCTCTGTGCTGGCTCTACCTCCTTAGGACAACCAGGCTGCCAG
>NW_010186382.1:8755-35892 GCF_000695765.1 Mesitornis unicolor | reverse complement strand
GAATGCCAGCTGTAGGGCATTATCACAGTGCAAGCACCTGTACAATCAGACTTTCAAGCACCAGACTTTCTTCAGTGACCATTCCCTCCTTCTTCAACATCACACCATGATGCAGAAAAGCCTTCTGTCTCCCAGGCTTTAGTAAGCTGCGTTATTTCAAATCCCATCTCAAGATCTCATCTCCAAATATTCACTGCCTACAACCTAGATTCTCTGCTTAACCCTCATTCTCCCCCAGACTTTTATACACAGATTGATTTGTGACTATGGGCTAAAACCTTGGTAGCTGGGATGAATGTGGCTTCCTCTTGAAGCACTTTGAATCTGCTCAGGATTTTGTACAATCTGGTGGTTTTTAGAGCCAAAGCATTCCTCTTTCAGAAGCATCCTTAGAAGCTAGACAGAAGTTACCCGTAAGCATGGAAGGTTTAGCATCATCCAAAGGGAATTAATGTTGTCAATGACAGAGAAATGTATATTCCCGTTTCATTATGAGCCCTGCAGGCATGGCATACAGCATCAGTTGTAGACATCATATAGGCTACAAGAAAACATCTTTGTCTGTATTACCTGCAATCAAGCACATTAGAAAATGCTGAGGGAAGCAGAGCAGCTCATTTAACCCACCTGCTGTCCTGATACCCACACATTCCTCATTAATGATTAAACGAGCTAAGGCTCTTGTAACCATATATATAAAATACTGATATCTTCTGAAAGCAAACATTTTTTTCCTTCACAGAACAACGTCATTAGAATAGGAATGGTCCCAGATCTCTCATACTCTGAAACAAATGGGAGTTTCTTCTTTTTAAAGAATAAAGGTGTTTGTTTTTGTGGGTGTGTGGTTTTCTTTTGTTTGTTTGTTTGGGGTTTTTTTAATCTAGTTTCATTGAAGTATATCAAGAGTATATCAAATATATATGATATATATATATACTTAATAAAGTAGATCAAGACTTAGCCATGCATTTTTGTTGCCCATCTCTGCTGTGCAAGTTCATTCTTCTGTGCTTGCAGATCCACTGGCCAAGGAAGCCCTGCCCAATATATTCTCTGTTTTCATGGCATTATCATTGAAGCAACAGTTCTGTCACATTTTGCACACACCTCCTATATGCACATGAGGTGGCAATGCAGGACTGGGAGTACCACATTTGGATATCAGTACATTTTAGTGCAACCCCAGACGTTAAGTGAGCTACTATTTTTATTAACATTGCAAGCAGAACAAGGCTGTCACTGTAAAATATCATTAACAACTCGGAACCACCATGACTTCAGTTCAAGTGTCAGCAGCAAGTTTGCGGTTTTTGTTGTTCAAAGAAGAGCTGTTAAATATAGAATTAAATACTTTCTGCAACATGTGATTCACTTTTTGGATACAATGCTGAAGGTACCTACAGTTTTCTTGAAAAACAAAACACAAAAAAACCCTCCATAGGATTACATAAGCCAAAATACACCAGTTTCACTGACAGGCACTCCTTTGATCTTTTGCATGGCTCCACTTGACAAATACCTCAATCCATACCAAACAACTTAGTTTAACTAGCTATGAATGTTTTTATTTGTGACAGCCCCTAAAGGTGCTCAAAGATCAGAAACTGTCACACAGGCTTTTGATTTAAGGCCTCAAGTTTTCCAGTAGCATGGCAATAGGTGACATCTGAGATGAAATATTTTTTAGCTAAATCTCCTGAGCTTGCAAACTATAGGATGAGCGGAGAGAGAAGAACTTGAACAAGAAATCAGAAAAAATACATCTTTCTAAGACAGCAGATCCAACACAGAAGAAAGGCATTTGAAGGCTCTAGGACAGTTGCACTGCTGGAAACAGTACAGTACTCTGAGAAAGCACACACAACGTGGGTGTCCTCCACGAAGGATGAGGAGTCAAGTGCTGTGAAACACAGTACACACACCAAGGATTCTCATTCAAAAAGGGACAAGGAGAAAAACCCTCCTGTCAGGCTCAGCAGACAAGCTGCATTCTGCAAGGTACTGCAGAGACTGTTATCTGTGCAGAAAGTCCCTCCCTTTCAGTGTCACAGCAATGTCTAAATACAGAGTGTTAATAGGTAGGATCAAAGAGAAAACCTGAACAGCAGAGCAGGAAAACATAAGCCTTAAAAGCACCTAAGGCTGCCTTGTTAATAAGTTATTTGCAGCTACATTCTGGGGTATGTGAGAAGAATTTCTCACACCTAGAGACCTGTTCAGACCTAAGTCTAGGTATTAGAGTTGACATTACTATGCTCTTAAAGGGAAGTTTCCATCCGTATTCTAGACTATCAGGAATGCTGCAAGGGAAAATCTGCAAGTCCCCAGAAACACAGTGTGCAGAGAAGCCTCTGGGGCAGGATGGAGGAGGCAGAAGGCACATTTCATATGCTTAGACTCAAATGTCCACATATATGTCAAAGATTATTTCTGTGCTTAGTAGACGGCATGTGCACATCAAGGTTGGCTTTGCAGTACCCACATATACACTTACACACATAGGTTAGCTCTACCCTTTGCTCAGATGTGGAACAGCTGTATGGGCAGGCACAGAGCAAGCTTTAATCCCATGCCATAGCCTTTGTCCTGGCATCATCCCTGCTATTGTTATCCTCCTGTCATGGCTTAACCTCAGTTGGCAACTAAGCACCACCCAGCTGCTCGCTCACTTCTCCCAAAGTGGGATGGAGAAGAGAATCAGAGAAGTAAAAGTGAGAAAACTTGTGGGTTGAGATAAAGGCAGTTTAATAGGTAAAGTAAAAGCAAAACAAGGAATTCATTCACTGCTTCCTGTTGACGGGCAGGTGTTCAGCCATCTCTAGGAAAACAGGGCTCCATCACATGTAACAGTTATTCGAGAAGACAAACACCATAACTCTGAATGTTCCCCTTTCCCTCTTCTTCCCCCAGCTTTATACTCTGAGCATGATATTATATGGGATGGGACATCCCTTTGGTCAGTTGGGGTCAGCTGTCTCAGCTGTGTCCTCGCCCAAATTCTTGTGCATCTCCAGCCTACTCGCTGGTGGGGTGGTGTGAGAAGCGAAAAGGCCTTGACTCTGTGTAAGCACTTCTTAGCAATAGTGAAAACATGTCTGTATCATCAACACTTTTTTCAGCACAAATCCAAAACATAGCCTCTTACTAGCTATGGTGAAGAAAATTAACTACTTCAGCCAAAACCGGCACACTTCCCCACCTGGATCAAAGCTGAAGTGGGAACATCTACTCAGTTGCCATCTAGCCTCCTCCTTCAAGAGTTGACATTAGTTCCAATTTCCCTGAACTTGGACAGAGAGCTGAGCAATAATCTTTGCTCTCCAGAAACATCATCCAATCCAAAAGAAGAAAATTAGCAAGACAATTTTAAAAATATAGAGTAGTTTTATTACAGTGGCAATGCAGAGATTAGTTACCATCAGCAGACAGACAAATGTGCCTCCTCCATAAGATACAAAACCGCATTTGGCCACAGAAGCTTAAACTGAATTAGCAGCAAGCAGAATGGCTGATGCATCCAAGAAGATGATACAGTTCTTTCTCTAAGTTCACAGATATGAATCTGGAAAAAGTCAATAGTGACTGATAATCCTTTTCTCCCCGGGAACTATTTGGACACATTTGTTAAATAAGTTCCTAGTGTTAATGGATAACAGATTCTATTAACGAAGAATGGTAAAAAAGTCTAATCACAAAGGTGGTGTCCCTCAGCCAGGCTCCATTTGCTACAGCAGAGTAGAAAATAGAAACCTGTGTTGGCCAAGTCTACACCGTACTTTTATGTACATAAAGAACATCAGTCTTAAGCACTGTTAAGCTGGAACATTTTATTCTAAGTAAGTTTCCTGCAAATATTTAATCCTGATTATGCAATTTTGCCAGATTTTTAGCAGTACTAAACAGTTTTTGTTTACCAGGAGCTCCTAAACTCCATGCAATCTCTCAGGAAAATTCCACGCAATGCAGAAAGAGTTACAGAACTAGATCAGAAAAAAGAAGTGTTAAATATTTAAGTATTTTGGGAAGAATGTAAATGTACACAGTAGCTATTCAGAAAACCAATTTTAAGGTGAAGCATGCATTAAAATTAAACAGTGACTACTACTTTATTACCACAACCATTCATTTCAGTGCACTTCTAGGATACTAATTTCACACATGGTTAGACATAAATACTCACCTGTTTTCCATTTCACCAGAAGTTTCTTCCTGGGACAAAATAAAAGTTGCAGTGGTGTATGCAAAAACAAAAACAATGTAAACTGACTTGTTTATGGTTTTTTTATAAAAAGTTAGGGAACTAAATTATTGGATTGCTAAATTCATTAAAGTATTTAGGCTTTGGATTCTCCTAAGAAGCCCTAGTAAACCTAAAGTTAATCAGCTAACACACTAAAAGTATCCTTAGGACATCATATGATTCACACACTTACTGAATCAGGTGGTGTCATCCTTGACAACTATCCAAAATCCCCTGGATCTCCTTACTACAAACTACACTACACAGTCCTCATAAGTCCTGCCAAAAGTCCCCATACCTGGGGTCCACAACACTGAAAATGCACACTGCAGTGTTCACACCAGACTCCATCCAGTAACTACAATGTCTTTTCCTAGATTATCCAAATGAATACATTTAATCAAACAAATTTTATTTTGCTTTACAGTGAACATCTCAGTATCACTCAGGTAACAAATTTGGATAAGTCCTATCTACAGCATCTCACATGAGGAACTGTCACAAGATGCCCCTCAGGATATATTTTGTTTTGGTGGTGGTTTGGATTTTAGTTTCGTTTTTGTTTGTTTGTTTGTTTGTTTTTAATACAGAATTAGGGTTACTGAATGCAGCAATCAGTAAATTACTGAGGCCAAATCTGATGCACTAGAGTTGTTCAGTGAATCTGAGTTTTCATCCACACTCCTGCAAGCACAGACAGCCATTCTTTCCACTAGATCTCAGGGGCAATCACAACTCTTCCTGACACCAGGAGCACAAGTCGGTGCTTTCCTGTAATTACTTCTCTACAGAGAACTTTAAGAGTCTTGCTAAGCAGATCTCCTCTTCTGCCACCTTCCCCAGATATCTTTTTCAGCCTGGCTTAAAGCTATGGCTGGAGAGTTTCCAGGTGTTCTCCATTTATTGTCCTTTTGGCTTTTTCTTTTCCATATATTAGCAAGTCTCCTTCCTCTTCTGCCTAAAACCAGAGTTTCACAAGTAGCTCCAGCTTCCTCCTTGCTTGCTACAGGCAAGTGTGAAGGAGGGAAGGTGTTAGGATACTGGGAGTACAAGAGAAGCATGTGTGACTGCAACCAAAGACTAGGCAAAGAGAAAGATGTGTCCAACCAGCCACATCCTAATGCTTCCCAGCCCTGCTGGGCTGAGGGCCAGCCTTCCACCTTTCACCACAGTGATTGCAGACCTGGTGTGTAGCCACTTGCAGTGGTACTTCAGATCTCACACAGCTCAAAGCCCAGCTTAGCTCTGAACTTTAAAAGTAGGTCTCTGCTGCCACCACTTCTTGCTTGGAGTATCTTACACTTTCCATGCATTAAAAGGTGAGAGATGGATTCCCAGGGTCCACAAGGAGACCTAGACAGGTAGACAGGGATGCAAATGTGCATGTGATATATTGGAGATTTCCGATGAGGTTTGTGCTGGTTCCAAAAAACTGCAGATACGAACTTTTTTCACCCTACAAGAGATGCTTCAGTGGCAGAACATTCAAGGAAGAACCTCGGTATCAGAGAGAGGTCCAAAAGTCTCTGTATAATTCAGGGTTTCAGTACAAATTGCCACTTTGATATTTGTATTTTTAGTTCCAGTGCTGATAGGACCAAGATTTGGGCAGAAGTGCAGATCTGGTGTGCTCAGAGCTTAGGAGGAGACAAAATTAGGAACCAGATGGGAAGTCACTGATGATACTGTTCTGCAGAAGAGCCAAGACAGTATCTGAAGATACTACCTTCAAAACAATATTGTTTCTAGCCACTGTGATGCTTGCTCTGAGAAGGAGGCCATTTATATGACAGTAGGTAAGGCTGACATACTTTCTACGGTAGAAGAGCTGCTTTCAAGGTAGGTCTTTCTGCAGCCCGGTCTGTCAGTCTGATAAGAGGCTGGTATCAAAACTACCCTCCAGGGAAGCTGTGCTATAAATTCTTAAGGACCACACATGATCCTGAGTATCTTTGAGAACATAATGCCTCACAGCTGCTGGAGCTGGAGTACTCTCTTCTTTCAAAGGATAAACCTTCAGTGGTCATCTGGATTTGGTTAGAAACATTGATATCTGCTGAAATGAAGCTCTCTGTATCATTATGATTGATATAATGAATCTAGAAACTGTACACAAGTACCAACCATCTTCATTTCTTTGACTATGTCATGTCAGCTCTTCCCTGTACTCTGGTGAACATCTGGAAGAGACCAAACTCATGCTATGCTATGTTAGCACTCTTTATTTCACAGACAGCCCTAGATAGCTCACGCTCCAGAGCTGCAGGAAGTATGAGCTACAGGCCACAGGCCATCTGGCTACCAAGATCCAGCATCTTTGGACCAAGCTTCTTTGGTCCTGGTAGAACAGGGATTTTTACTAGCAGACCTGGTGTACAACACAGACATACGTCTACAAAGGCCTTCATACACTGTCTTGTCAGTGATGAGAGAAAGCATAACTCATTTCATCAAGACTTACTTAATTTCTTGGGCAGAGCTGTCTGAGGCAGCAGCAGGGAGCTCAGGATACCAAATACATGCCCAGAAAAAGAAGGCCCCAGCCCAGCCCAATCTTTCTTTCTGGACTTTCTGCCAGTGCAAGGCAGAGGTGGGCTAACATCAGTTTTTAACATCTAATAAATTTGCTGTAATACACAGCTTTGGTAAAACTGACTGAAAGAATTCTGCTAGAAATAGCAATAAAGAATTCAGAACGTTTTGCTTTTGAAATTTGATGGTTTGACTCTCTATCTGAAAATGGGGGGTTTTGCTTCATACATTTTTGTTTTAAATGGTTGGTGGTTAAAGAAAAGCCAAGCATCCTGAAAGTGAAACAAATACAGGGTGCCCGTGCAGCTTGAGCAGCTACGGTTACTGGAAAAACTCTGAACCTGTATACATGCAGTACATGCTCAGCAATATTCAGTCTTGTATGTAGCCAAAGAAAAAATACTTTTACCCCAGTGCCAAAACCAGAACAACAAATTTATATTAGGTAGAAACAAATATTGGGAGTAAGGATTCTCAGATTCAAATCCAAGGTTTCTTTGTGCTGTGAACTGTGACCTTCCAGAGAACAAATTACCCCTCTAAATAATAATTAACCTATCTGCAACAGGGCTATAGTGTATCCTTGCCTTCAGGGAAAGGCTAAATTCATTATGGTCTGTAAAATATTCTTAGATCTACAGCTGAATGACATACTATTTCAGGGTGAATTTTATAGCTATGAGAAGCCTGGGTGGATCCTTTGCACAGAGGTGAATTCCGCATTCCCATTTCTGGTGGGTGGCATGGAGCTATAGCAGGATATTTTGGTGCCCAGAAGACACACAGTCCCCTTCCAGCTCCTGTTTATGCCTCTCAGCTGGCACTGCAGGCACAGTCTGAGCCACAGCCACATTGGTCCCCACTTGCTCACAGGAGTGACACCCAAAAACCAGCAATCCCTGCTCCAGGTCTGATGTTCTGGAAGTGCTAAATAATATCTGATTGCAAGTGCTGCCAGGAGAAGCTTTTATCTCAGAGATAAATCTCTTCATTGGTTATAAAATAGAACAGCACAACATGACAAATGAATTTAAGATTCAAATGTCAATATTGTAAACATATGTGGCTTTCCTAGGCAACAGAAGTAAACACTGCAGTCATTATTATCATTCACGCAGTCAAATATTATTTGAAATCCATGAATTCATATTTGTTTATATGTAATGGCATTTTAATCCTTTTATTTTAATCTCTTGCCAAGGCCATCCTTCCAGCTTCCTTTATATGCATGTGCATATACGTACATATTAGGGCTGATTTTCCCCCAATAGATGGAAAAGAGAATTTCACACAGATTTCTTTTTTTTTTAATGTATGTATTTTTTAAAGTTTGTGGGGAACCAAATTAAAACTAATTTTGGCAATGAAGACTAAAGTTCTCCACTAAATATTTTGCTTTATTTACCAAGGGCTACTATCTTGTCCAACTTGTTAGACTATTAGAGGTTTTCTATGCCTTGCATCTGCAACACTGGCACAAGAGCATTTAGTTTTAGCCAGTAGTGTACAAAAGTGTCCTAATTCTACTACTGAATTTAACTGTGGAACTGGAGTAAAATCCCAGGCCCAGTGAAATAGAAAACAAAATCACTCTAACATCAAGAAGACCAGATTTCATCCAAAAGCTTTTCTGACTGATCAGTATAAGATGTTTTTATTGCTGGAAATCCCAGGTTCAAATACTACTATCAGAACAACTCATCATCCATTTAGACTATGAAACTGGAAGTAACCTTAGGACGTTTAGTCAGGAACAATTTCTCTTACTTGAATTAAAAGCAACATTTCTTGCATTATATATGTTTTTAGTAAAGGGTATTCTTCAGAAAATTATCCTTCCACCCTGTACTAATGTGCTCCAGAATCCTCCCCATTACTTTCTTCTGCATCAGTTATTAGACCTTGCACTACCCACAATAACACCAAGTTCTTACACTTGAGAAGTTGCAGCTAATTCAGAACTCATCAGTGCACATGAGCAGCTTGAATTATTTCCCCCAATGCATTATCGTGTGTTTATCTTCACTGAATTTCATTTGCCATCATATTGCCCAATCATCCAGTTTTATTAAATCCTTCTGGACATCCTCCCAGTCCTCCATACTTTCTCGCTTGGTTTCACCACCTCACTATTCAATTAATCTTCTAGATCATTATCAAGTGTATTGAAAGGTATATTTCTACACTACAAAGTGATAATTCTTTTTAATTGGATTTTACTGTGATACATTTAGTGGTGCAAGAAACACAACCATGAAAGCATTAGAAAAATACTCCAACATCCATCCCTAAAGGAAACAAAAGTTAGATGGACTTCCCATCCTCATCAGAGGCTCAGTGGGTTGCTGTTCCAGGCCCAATAACACTTTCTGTGGTTTATGGTATGCTAACAAAAAAGCATCAGAAGCCTGATACTGCTCACTTACGTGTTCTCCTTCCTTCTAGGAGCTCTTGCCATCTCCTGCAAACCCAGGTGGGGAGAGAGAGATAAGTGAGAAGGAAAAGAGGAGGGAAGGAAGCATCACCACACTGGCATTTTGCCAAAAGCCTGGTAGAGTAAGGCACTCCATTCTCATCACAGTTCTGTAGAAGTTAATTGCCAAAGACTCTAAAAATAATTTCAAAAATCCCTAAAGAAATATATAGTAATGCAGTAATGTAATGTAGTAATGTAGTAATGTAGTAATGTAGTAATGTAGTAATGTAGTAATGTAGTAATGTAGTAATGTAGTAATGTAGTAATGTAGTAATGTAGTAATATCTGCCATGCTTTGCCAAGGCATGGAGCTTGCTATGCTCCTTGCTATGCTAGAGTTTTGTCCATAACAGTGTGGGTGGACATTTTTAGACGCTAACATCAGGCAGAGGAGCTACTGACTCAGAATCCGCTGTGAGCTTACTACTAACAGGAATCAACTCCAACATTTCCCTCTGGAAAAGAGTCCATGAAAAGGTTTCAGAAACATTGAGCTGAGCCTACCCTCAGCTTCTTTCTGTCCACCCCCCAACCAAAGACATGCACTTCTTCAGAGCCCAGTATAATTTCCACAGAAGTCAACAGAAAGACAGTTCAAGCTCCAGGGCTGTCACTTCCTTATTCACTTTGGAAATACTCTCAGCTAAAGCAAAATTGCCACTGGCCTTCTTCCAGATTTCAAACAGAGAAGAAATGCAGGATTTGACTCTTATTTGTAGTTTCTGATTCTTTAGGGCAATGCTTTCTGTTTCCCTGCAACTGGCAGTTTTCAACACATGTTTTTAGAAATCTCTTTTTCCCATCTTCCTCTCTGTTATCTTAATGAAACACAAAGTACCTAAATAAAAATGAAGTTGGGGGTTGATCAGTAGAACTCTACAACTGTGTGACAGAGCTGTCAGTGGTAGGTGACCCAGAAATTCCCTCCCAGTCTTGTGCCCTTCTCTGCCTTCCAGTTACACTGTCCACAAGGGAGAAACAGGGTAGGTCTGGTCAGGAGGAATGTGCTGAAAATTAACAGAAAGATTTTGATTTTTTTTTTTTCTTTTTGCTTTAAAGGTATTTTGCCATGTATAAAATTTTAAATACCACTGTATTTTCATACATAAAGCCTCTGAGTGATTTGCATGTATATGAGTGACTGTGAGTGCATGCATGACATTCCCATACAGGGACAGGAATCTCTGGATCTTGTAACGATTCTGCTACAGATTTGCAAAAAGACCTCAAGCAATTCACAGTTCTGCGCCTCTCTTTTCTACTTCTGTACAATGGTTATAGCGATACTTACTTGCCTCACAGGAGCCGCAAGGAGCCCTCGTTCCAGTTTATAGTGTTCAGAGATGTTCAAGGAGTGCTAAAGAAAAGTGGAAAGTTAATTGGTTCATAAATTGTCAACCTTGTGGTCATCCTCTAGGTTAAAAATAGCTTTAATAAGTCAGTTCTTTTTGAGTTAGCACAGAAAAAGGCAAGTACTTATGACAAGGTAGGAAGTGGCTTGGTTTGTTGTTTTTTTTCTGAAAGGTACCCAAACAATAATTAGTGTAAACATTTATTACAAACTACCACTCTTTGCAGACCTGCAAACAAACTTCAGTACAATCCTAAGAAATGCTACAGCACAGATTGCTATGCAGACATCACATACACTTTTTGTAATATTGTAATACTAATTGCTTGAAGACATCATGATGTAATTATAACACCATTATGGAGAGAAAACAATGTTTCTATGGTTCTATCAAGATGATGTTATGATACCAGAATGAAACAATGTGCATGTATGGAGGCAATGCTGAATTGTCAAAGTGAAATGAAAGGACGAAGCTACAAATCGTTGATGAGCAACCCTTAACAAGAAAATGGAACCAACATGATTTTGCAAAGATGGCATGATGTCCAAATTAAATACACCAAGATCAAAGACATTCAATTCAAATCACATTATGAATGACAGTTATTTATGCATTTGTGATTTGGCTTTTTAAATGAGTCACAATAAACGACAATGTTTTGACAGTTCATCTTGAATGGCAAGAGGATCATCTGAGCCATGAGCCTTTTTGGGATTTTTTTCCCCCTCCTCTAATCACCTGTCAGAGACTATAAAGTGCACTTCTGGTAAGAAGAGTGGTTTCATAAAGACAGCACTCTGGAGATCAATATTGATTCACTGTCAGTGATCACCAGAGAAAAGCTCTATTCCTACATTTTTTTGCCTTTAATATCTCATTTTTTACTGTAATATTTAAATACCAAGCTAAGATCAGAGCCTTATCTTGCTATGTACCGCCTAGACTGTATGTGCAGATAGTTCCTGGTTTGGAAGAGTTTGCAGCTGAACAGCAGAACTCACTGGGAAGTTTCAATCCAAGTATTACATTTTATGGAAAAATCATTTTCCAAAATTCAAAATTTCCCCAAAGGAAAATCCCAAATTTACCTACTTTCTTTTTTTCTTTCATTTTCTGATAGAAAAATCTGAATTTGTTTGTTTCTTTCTTTCTTTCAGTCCAAATTCCTCACCCCTCCATTTTCACCTAAGATTAGTCATCCAGCCTTAACTGCTTCCCATGATGTGTCACATCTCTGCCCCAGAGTAGCCACCATATGATGCAGGAGCCAATCCGTTCAGAAATCCCAACCCATGTAGGAGAAATATCCTTCCTGTAATAGCACTGAAGTGAAGATGGTGCAGAAGCTGCAATTCAGACCAGCATTTAGGCACATTTCTGTTCTCAGCTGCATCGTCCAAACCTGTGCATCTGGAGAGGCCCCAGCTCAAGCCCTGCACTGGTGTGCAGCCACTGCAGCCTTCCACAGAAACTTCAGCTGACACCTCAGTGCCAAACGCATCCTCCTCCTCCTCCTTTTCAAGGGTCTCTTTCATGTAAGGAAATATATTGCACTATACCAAAATCTTTCTCAAGTGACCACCCAAAGGATTAGTGAAAATGGGTTGCCCAGTAATGGCATTGATTTTTATCTGACCTGCAGTTAAAGTCCAATCTGGGAAGGCTGATGTATACATTACAAATACTCTGAAAGAAACATTGCACTGAATAGAAGTCTTAAGACACATCCTGTATTAAGATGTCCTAATTTTTCTGACTGTCTCCCACTTAGGGGTTGTGTGGTTGAACAAAGAGATGCTGAACCACTGGCACTCTCCCATTCCCATGTAAGCGTGCAGAGGATCCAGCGTGCACATAATGTAAGCACACAATTTCCATAGCAACACCAAAAGGGTCTTGTTAACCACAGGTAGCACAAACACTCACAAAGGTTTTAAACCATTCTGCAAGCCTCAAAAGGAAGGTGCCAGAGATGCTGATTATAATTTAAAATTCCTGATAAGAGCATAATTTTAAGGTAGCAATTGAAAAAGAAATCTCTTTCAGGTAGAAACTGTATTGCTGTTCATCTCATCCAGCTGTATTGTAAGACAACTCCCTAAGCAAAATTTCTTATAAAATAAAATAAAATAAAATAGAATATCATTTTCATAGTTAATGTGAATCATGAGGGAAACTTTGCTACAGAAAAGACCACATAATTTCATCTAGATACTTGCTAATTTTCTATATATCTGCTACATAAAGCTATAACACAATTGACAGATAGCCAAAGAGAAATAGAGCAGCAATGATGCTATTGCTCCCTCTACTGTAAATATTCACTACTTCTTATTACAGGTGATACAATCCAAGTCATTAAAATTAATTCAATTATTTAAAAAAAAAGTAATGCTTTCAGAATGACATAGCTAAATTATTATGTTCCCTAGCAATGCAATTGAAAGAATATCCAATGAAATAAGATGCTGCTTTTTTTAATACAGAAAAAACCAGCAAGGTATCCATAGGCTTTAATTCCAGCTGTAGTCATAGGTAAGCATTAAATGGACAGCTGCAGCCATTACCTTAAAAGAAATAAACACATGATCAAACCTTTCTGCCACTGATGACACTCTTGCTTCCTAGTGGCAAAGAGAAAACAGAAATAATAAGTGTCCGGTGAGAGGTATTTTGACCTTCTGAGCAGCCTCCCATTTCAAACATCGACACTGAGGAATTCGGGGAATTAATCAGGAAGAGTGGAAAATAAACAAGAAGGTGATTCATGAGGAGATTTACAGGGTTGAACTGTACGTGCACAGGAAAGCAGATTATTCAATAATGCGCAGCCTTCTGTTACCAGAGCCGCCTTATTTCTCAGTGTAGGAACCAAATGTGCTCATTGCTGAGGTGCTGGGCTTACACAGAAAGTCTTCAAACAAACTCTGATCCTTAGTCAAAGACCAAAGAAGTTGAATGTAATTTTATCCAAACCATCTAAAAATAGATCACTATTGAGCAGAGGACAAAAAGAAGTTGCTTCAGCACCAAATTGCTCTCTTCAGAGGCTTTATTCCTTTGCAATCCCTTTGTAATTTAAGAAAAAAGCTTCTTCCACATTTTCTGCAATACCATCGTAATGGAGAATGAGAGCGTAGCTGCTACTTATTTACTACAAAATTGCTGGGAGGCAATTTAAAATTGCCTCTCCTCTTTCTCAGTGCCTGCTATGGCTCAAAGCAATCAGCAGCGAGAGGAGTCCAGCGAAGAAGGGGCCAAGGACAGGCGCACATGGGAAGACAACCTCTGGACCTGGCTGCCATTTGCACAGGCAGCAGCATCTTCAACCAAGATTCTGAGAATCCACAGAACAGAGAAGATTCATATACCTCCACATTTCCCAGCTGTTTAGGGAGCAATTTGAAAGTTTATTGCCCTCTTATTATAGAATGGTTTGTTCATCTTAAGATCATCCAGTCCAACCCCTGCCATGGGCAGGGACACCTCCCACCAGACCAGGTTGCCCAAAGCCCCATCCAACCTGGCCTGGGACACTTGCAGGGAGGGGGCATCCACAGCTTCCTTGGGCAACCTGTGCCAGTGTCTCACCACCTTCACAGTAAAGAATTTCTTCCCAATATCTAGTTTAAATCTACCGTCTTCCACTTTAAAGCTGTTACCCCTTGTTCTATCACTGCATGCCCTTGTAAAAAGACCCTCTCCAGCAGAAAGCAATGAGATAACTTTCATTTTCTACTAAATTTAATTACACAGGATAAGGTTCCTTAGCTGATTTGTTTTAACACACTCTCCAATGTTCAGTTTGGACAAAGCTCCTCTTCTCGTTTCATCACTGATTAAAATAAATAGAAAAATCCTCACCAATTTCACTGAGCTATGGATATCAGATCTTTATGCTCTGCAGCCTTTAAGGATCTGAAATAATGATGGTATTTTAACATACAGAAGTTTTGCCTTTTGTGCAAGAAAGAACGTGTCTCACACTTTGGGGCGTGTGTTTCGAGTGTCTTATCCACTCCGTGCTCTGCTGCTTGAGGAAACATATGGCTCATTGTGTTTGAAGTCCCATAAATCTGCATTAGTTTAAAATATATGAATGTGAATCATTAGCCTAAGATTTCAGAGCTAGTAAAAGAGAACACAAGCTCAATGTCACTTCTAAGCATTTCTGCATTTGACATTATCATGACTGAGAATAAGAAACATCATAGCTGCATATTTAAAATGTGTCACTGACCACTCTTAGGACAGTTTTTTTCTAGGGATAAAAACTTATTTTAAAGTTAAAAAATGTTTTATTGCTTTTCTTTTGAATCTTCATGGACAAATAGCTTGTGAAGATTACATACGCAAAATAGCAGCACCATCACTTGAATCTAATTAAAACCATTTGTCAGAAACATATTTTAAAATTCAAGGAGACCTGTACAGCCAGCCTTGAGTTCAAACTGCAATTATCCTGTCCTGCGTATAATTGGAATCACAGGGATTAACAAGCACAAACAATTGCACATTTCTTTTCCCCTCCACCCAGGTTTTTCATTTTAGAGGAGGAAGGAAATAAGTCATTGAGGAAAAAGGTAAAAAATAAAAGAAAACGTTCTGTATTTCAGACCACCGTAGAGATTAAAAGGGATTTTGGTGAGAAAAAAAGACTTGGTAGAGCTTGGAAATATTTCCAAAACTTTTATTTCTAAACTGTCTTCATGACGTGGCCAGAAGAATTTGGGATTCAGGTGTGCTTATCTTTAGAGACTGGGATTATTGTCTTAAGTTAGCCTTGAAAGTTCTAGATGTTTAACCACTGACTGAATCAACAGAAGTCATTTATTTAAAGAGAAAACACACCTTAAAATACAAGGAGGCAAGATAAAATTCCTTCATTACATGCACTTCCTTTCCACTTTGTTTATTCCTTATCTAAAGGCAAGAAAAAATGAAAGTGAAATGTAATGCCAAGGTGGCTTTTCACTACCTTAATGCTCCTCCTGCTTCAGTCTTTTACCAAAATCTTGCAGCTCTCCAGCCCTTGCTCTATGTTGGGTCACAAGGGACAGAACAGCTAGAAAACAGTGAGCTCTTCCATCCTATTTAGGATAAAATGCAAAGATCCTATGTCTTCAGCCACATTGCTATCACAAAAAGAGATCTGGTCTGCAAAGTCAAGGAATATCTTTTATGAGTTCAGCAGACATAACTGGGGAACACCAGATAGGCTTTTGTATGCATAAGTCCTACTTCAAGCCTTTGCAATATTTTTCCCTAAAGAACAGCTTACATTCCCCAAAATATGTCTGTTTTCCCCAGTAATACCATCTGACCTAATAAAATGTAGCATGTTTTCTACACCATTTGCTTTGCTTATGCCTTTAGGTTGGATTGTCACAACTACAACACTGTAATGCTATAGCAAGACTGAATTCTACATTTGTTGTTAGCTTAGGAGCAGGTTGGGCAGGCACTGGCATCCTTTAATAACTCAGAAATAGTTCTCAAATAATAATCTTTAAAAATTTCCAAACACAAAGAAGACTGTGGTGATGAGAAAAGAAACCTCCATGTCAGGTATGTGCCCAAAGCTCAGGACTCGGATTTAGTCATCATGACTGCTGTTTTAATTTATAGGTGCAATGCCTTATCAAGGCTCTTTCTTTCATGACTTCATACCCCTTCTCTTAACCTGATCCAAAGCTTGTCTTTTCAACGGCTTTTCATGGATCAGGGTACAACTGAATTAAACTGATTCAGTCAATAAAGAATTTATCTCTCATAGGCACCACATAATTTGCTTTACTTGCTTTTCCCTGAAGAGATGCTCCTTTAAAGGCTTGATGAAGACTGAACCCACAGTACATGAAATGTGGATATGCAGATTCCTTATGCTTTCATAGTGTTCCCCCATATGCATAATATATGCTTGCACAGTGTGGGCAGAGCTATCTACTGACCACTTGTCTTTACAACAAATGCCTCTATTTGCTGTAAGAAATCCAACCACATTTTGCAAAGCATAAGGTGGGAAAAAAGCAGACTCTGGCTGCAGCTAGGCTAAATACTCCGAAAAACAGAGGTATTTTTATTTTGTTCAATCAACAATAGTTTCCTTCCAATTTTCACTGCCAAGCCATTTCCTCCTGTGGTCATTATGTTGTTATTTGTACAGGTTTTACAGGAGAAGTAGAAGACTCTGCTCCTTTCGTCAGTGGCAATGGGCAATGGGAGGGCCACATCTCAGACCCATGAGGACAGACTCACATGAAGGGGCTTTGTGCAGGCACATTCGATTGCCTTTCCAGTGCCAGAAATCAGGCTCTTGTTTTCAAATGATCAAAAAAAGTGACAAACAGCATATGACAGACAAAAGAAGGGGTGAGCTCTTTAACAACATGATTGCATGATTTTTTAGTTTCACTGTGTGTTCAAACACATCAGCTCTTTTTCTAAATTAAAGCCGTGATTCAATAGCCTTCCTTGCCAGCAAGGTAGCTAGTCAGGGATAGAGCAGGATTTGTCTGTAATTGAAGTATCAGTATTAGACTCTCCTTTTCAATAGCTTTCTAGCTCCTTGCTTTTAAGTTGTTTTTGTCAATGCTTCTGTGCCAGCAAGGATCACCTGAGGCAGGAACCCAGCTTGTGCCCCTTTGGCCACTTCATCTTCAAAGCGAAGGACTTGCCCCTCTGGGGTGGTCTTTCTCTCCCCCACCCCACAGCTGTGCACCAGGGCACCCCAGGGCTCCTCTCTCAGCACTGCCTCCACCTCCCACCAGCCCGGCAGCAACCTGCTGCACCCCAGGCACCACCCTCCCTGCTCTATCTCTTCCCCATTTCAAGCCCTAATCTTTCTTCCAGGGAATTGTAATTTAGGTTTAGTACGAAACTTTAAAAAGAACCTTATTTGATTTCATCTCGTTTAGCCAAAGAGAGGAGACAGACTTTCTGGACTTAAAGGATTTATCATCATAAGTACCTGAGTTAGTAAATAATTTCATTAAAATACTCTTCAACGTCATGAAAAGGCAAGGTTTTATTTTATTTTCACTACAAAGTTTCCAGTTGTGTTACATTTCTTCCTGCTTATCAAAAAGAAGCTCCAGAGTCTTTCTGAACCTTAATTACATTAAAATAACATAGTAAGAAGGAAGTCATTCTAATTTGATCGTTTACAATGCCACTTACTGACGTGAGCTCTGTGGCTAATTTGGGAAATAAACAGTGTGGCACTGTAACCCCAGCCATCCTCTCCACTGTCCCGGAACACCTTTCCTCCCCCAGCATGGCAGAGCAAGAAACTCCTGTCTCAGCTGCAGGACTTTACCAGCTTTGAAACTGAGCAAAAGAGAGAGAGACAACCTGGACAAAACGTAGGACAGCAGAGACATTTAAACTTCAGAAAGAAGTATTGTAGAGCAGGGAGTTGAAAACACAATATCCTCCTTACAGGCTGTCATGGGCAGTATACAAAACCTGGGGATAAAGTCCCAGGCTTAAACCCTGATCACAAGAAGATGACGGCACCAAAGGAGTCATTGATGCCTATAAGCAGCAGGATTGAACCCCAGATGTGACAAGCTTCCATATGCTTTCCCTCCCCCAATATTGTTTAAGCAGGAACCATTTCAGAGTTCATGTGCATTCGTGCATCTGCACAGGAGACTTCATGATTTGAGACAGTCACAGGACAACTGGAGGTGAGCACAAAAAGGGGTCAAAAGGAGGACATTTATGGGTTCTTTGCAAGGCAATGGACATTTTTTTCAGTCTGCCAATGTATATCCATTAAATATTTTGTCTGCTTATTCTTTTTGTGATAGTGAATAACCAATTCTGTTCTTGATTTCTGTGATTCTTCTCTTCAGCTTCCTTTGTGCTACAGGCACACACACATGTTCATTGTTCAATCACACATGTTCAATTACTCTGCTGAGATGCCCACCAGGAAAAAATCATTAGAGTCCTCACTGAAGGGGAATAACTCCTCCTGCACAGACACATAGAGTCTTCCCATTTTATTGCCCAAATTTACTATCAGAATAGTACAAGGGTTTTTAGAAGTACAAGGAGTCACGCTATTCTTTCCATCTCCCTTTCAGGATGCATGATTCTCTACCAGGTTTTTTTTCCACTTTAATCAGTTTTCAAGTATCTCAAGCAACTTGGTTTTCCCATGAAGCACATTCTGCTGACATTTCATTACACTGGGTTATGTTCAAAACCAAGTCACACTCTTGAAGAAAGTCCTGTGGAGATGCTAAAGGATCTGGTTCAAAATTTAACAATACCACTGACTTTTTTTTCACTACCTCTGAGGCCTTTCTGCAGCCCACAAGCCAGATAATTTATTCCCTCAAATTTTCAATATTTTGTGGCTGAGGCTGGTTTCAGTATTTCTCTGCTGATGTGGCATCTCTTACATATTTCCCTTGTTAGCGGACAAAACACTGCAGGGAGAGAACATGAACTGGAAGTCTTCTGCCATTTACATTAATGGCACTAAAATGCAAATATTAATATTGTTATTCAGTTCATTAAAAACAGGCTGGAATATCACCAGTAATTATGATTTCGTGAACAGATCCTATTTTAAAACAATACATTTTCTCTCTTGTCACCCTTTTTCTTTTCTTCGGAGAAAACATTGTGTCTATGCCTAATTTTCCTGGATTTTTTTTTCCCTACTTTCATCACAGAAATTAGAGGGAGGACAACCCTGTTTTGCTCTGCTGTGTTCATGGTTTGGACCAAATCTAGAATAGGTACTCAAAATCTTGATCATTTGTTAAGACAATATGGGGACAAAACCCTTACAGAAGATTGTCACATAATAGAGCAGGCAAAAATTACTCTGCAAAATACCATATTAAAAAGTTGTAAGCAATAGAAAACTTATTGGTTTTGCTTATCATTTCCAGAATAAATATGCAAGGAGTCCAAAGAAATTACAGATTTCACTGCAGGATCCCATCATAAAGAGCCCAAATGTCTCCTCTACCTACAGAAAAAGACTGCAACAAAAGCTGATACAGAAAAAACCCCCTACAGTCAGAAAATGAGAAAAGTCACCCTGATTCTCTCCCATTCCCACCTGATGACCTCCCTGAAGGCCATCCCACTCCTGCATGAAAATCATCATTCAGCCCCTGCCACTGAGCTCAAGTCCTTAAAAGCAGGATCATATTTACCAGGAGTTTCTCATTAATTTCTTGATTTGGAGCTTAATGGTTTGAAAGAAAGGCTTGTGAATATCATCTGAGGCAAAAAGAGGTCCAGCAGACCAGTATTCAAAGAATGCTAAACCAATCAGCTGTACTAATTGTTTTCACCAGTTTGCTGAAGAGCCTCAGCTGAACATAATATTGAGAGTATATTTCTCTTTGCACCACTGCGAAAGGATTTCCAACACCTCTTTCAGAATAACTGAAGCTGAAGCTATTACTGTTTTATGCCACCATCCCTTGATATAAATGACAGCATGCATCTCTATTTAGCAGCCGCTTTTCTTTGCTCTTCTCTGCTGCTTCCCCCACAAGTTCTGTTTTACTATCATTTTTTGATTTAGTAGCTTTCAGTTTCCCTTTCCAACTGTGCACCATTAAGAGTCCTCTATTCTAGTCTTCTCTCCAGCTGCTGAAAATTATAATTCTTTCTTCTAGTACTTGGCTTCCTACCCTTTGATCCTTTTTTTGCCTTCCTAGTAAGCCACCTGACCCTTTCATACTTCCTCCACCCTTTTTTTGCCTCATTCACCACCTCCTCCTCTTTTTTTCTCAGCTGCTTTCATCTTTCTTCGTCTTTGTGCTCTGGCTTCCCAGTTTCTCTTCTCTTCAGATGAAAATGTAAATTTTTTCCTAGAGCTTGATAAAACCCAGAAGTCAAAAATGTAATCTTTAATCTTATTTTCCAATTTTTAGTATGAATTAGGTTCAGTACGGAGTTGGGGTTTTCTGCTTCACAGTGTACTATTAGAGTTCCAATTACATGGTAAAGGACTGCAGGAATTGAAAGAGATTAAAAGCCAAAGCAAAATTTAGATCTTTTAGATATTTTCCTGACTCAGGTATTAGCTAAAATTATGTGTAGATGTAGATGTACAACACAGCATCCCCATCTTTCATTATGTACTGCTCTTTGTAACTCTCTGGTCTCTTTATATTAATGATACAAAAAAAAAATTAGTTAAAGCAGACCAAACCAGGAGATGGTTATCCAAACTGGCAGATTCCTATTGGTGGGCAGGGGACTGACCAAGCTGCACAATGGGAGAATAAGAGTCAGGAATGTAATGTTCACCAATGGCCTTCATCATGCAGCATGTGTGTTGGCGGACGCTGCACTCAGCTCACAGTTTCAGCAGTGTGGGCCACACCAACCACTCAGTGTGATCCCACAGAGGGATCAACAAAGGTAGAAGGGGAATTTACCTTACTCTTGTGCTTCTTTTCAAATTTCTGAGTAGGGTAGATAAAAAAAGCAGCTGAAAGTTTTTTCCTACAAAAGAAGGAAAGCAGACTGGGTTCCCCAGACTTGAGTTCCCCTGAACCTACTGGTAACAAAAGGCTTATAAAACTGTCCTGTGCTTCTTAAAGATTCCCCCAACCAGCAAATTCCCAGTTAAAACACAAGAAATCATGGCAAGAACAGGTAAATTAACTTTACCAAAGCCACAGCAAGGAGAGAAAAAAACCTCTAAAACTTTTAGCAACTTTTAGCAAAGAAAATGCAGCTGTGCTCCCATCCTCCCTGCCTCAGTTTTACCTCTGCTTAACCTCCTTTAGCTCCCTGGAGTTGCACAAAGACATCTGTCTGTGCAAGATTCCTGGCTCAGCACATGTACTGGGCCAGTCTCAAAGTGTACTTTGCAGTGAGGTCTCTGCACAAGGCAGAGCTCAGACAGACGTCATCACAAACCAACGCTTCATGAGGGCATCAGTTGCACGCTTGGACCTCATGAGGCTTACATGAAGGCTCAGATATATGTGAGAAATGTTTTTGGGTTTCCATCAAGCAGTAAGCCCTCTAAGGTATTTGCAGCAGCACCTCTATCCTGCCGGGAAGCCTTGGAGAGGTTTCACAGAAGCTCTCAATGGCTGAGCTGTGTCAAGCCACAGCTTTGGTGAGTTCATATGCTCCACATCCCTTGCTGTCTGAGCCAGTCTCTGAGCACCACCTTCACAGGCTTTCTGGCTCATACTTCATGTCTAAAGTTAAGACACTGGTCCCAGAAAGGTTATGTGCTCAGCAACATTTAAAATAGTCTCTTTTTCTTTTCTAAGGGAATGGAAGTTCTGCTGGATATTTCTTTTTGTTATTAAATTACTAATTATGGATCTGACTGCTCTAAAACTTAATGTCAACACCAACTGGATGTACCTCACCATCTACCTTAAGATTCATGGCCAAATTGCTTTGATTTAATAAGCTGCAGCACAACAACCACATCAAAGTAATTCTTCATGTTTGCACTTAACCTGTGGAAAACATGAAAGGAATCATGTTAGCTTAAACCTCTGTGAAAGAGAAAACACAGATGGATGTCTGAGTTCTAAGTTAAATGTTGAGGCCTCCTCTGTTGGACTCACTGAACTTCTGACACCAGAGGATGAACAACCCCTTGGCACTACTGTAATGTTGTCAGCAAATCACCTCATAATGTGAGCTGTGGTGGGAGAAGAGGACCCGGGGCACAGCCAGATCAAATACATGCAGTCCATGCAGATAGCACATGGGCATACAGCTGATTTTTTTAATGTGTTTCCACCTGCTGTGGCTCAGCATATGGCAGTGCTCCTACCAGGTGTGTCAGTGGCTGTGGAGGCTTTACTGCACTTATGGTTTGGGCTCTTACACCTCCTGATCACATGCCAAATAGCCTAATAAAAAGTTACAGTAAAATGTTTGGTGGCTAAGTCTCTGTGGATTCTTTGAGGGGGTGATATATAGTCGACAGGTGTCTTCAAAGTGGATTTCCTCCCAGGAATGTGCTATCCCAAGCTGCCGTATAACCTTGTAACTCCGCAATGCAACACCATCACACACAGACCCTTCTAAGGATAAATGCTCCACTGGGCTGTTTTGCTCTTTTCCATGTACAGGAACACCTGGGCAGGTGCAGTAGGATGCTGATCTCCTCCCTAACACAGAGGGATACAAATAAGGGGAGGGAGGAGTCTACAGAGGGCAGAGTGGAGATACAGAAAGGCAGGGAGCAGGGAGAGGGTGCACAGAACTGGTGTGACTATGCAGAAAATCACCTTTTATCCACAGCTTATCCACTGAATCTCCTTCCTCCATCTCATGCTGACCTCCATTGTTCGCTCCCCAACTGCCAAGGTAAAAGGCTAGAAAGGAAAGTTGTGTTTGCACACCAGCATGGCAGAGGTACTGTGCCTACACCTTGCTGCTGACTTGTAGTCCCTGTGGCACCAATTTGGCTTAAGAAAAATTCATATTTGATGATGAGCTGAAAACATGGAGATTTTCAGTAGCATCAGTTATTATCGCTATAGCAGGAAACCTCTCACACAATACCTCTTCTGCCTCCTCCGCAGTGAGCTGGGAAGTAGCTGCAGGGTAGACCTGAGTGAGCTGGGAAGTAGCTGCAGGGTAGACCTGAGGCCATCCAGGCCAATGTCCATTCCCTGCTGCAGGTGTATAGCAGCTTCTCTGCTGGATGCTGGCAGGGTCACAGAGAGGGGAGAGAGAAAACTGCTCAGTCTGGCTGCCTGATTATCTGTTTCTCTTTGAAGCATGGAGTTTTCAGGAGAACTGGAGTGGAGGAACAACTGACGGGATCCAAATGAACTGTGATAAACAGACTCCCTCCTGCCACTCAGGTAAGCCTAGGGGCCATGAACTAAGAAAATCCAGCAACCAGGCCATAACGGTAATTTTTTTCCTTTTCCTGCCAAGTGTCAGAGCAGCCAGTGTTGCAGCAGGTTTCTGGAAAGGCTGAGTCGTCATTTAGGATGAGAGCACACTTTGCTTCAGCCATGGCCACATGCTATGCCTGTGTCATCCCACGCCTGTGTCATCCCACCTGCACCAGAGAATTAGGAAATGAAAAATTTGCAGCCTGAACAAGATGCCCTAGTGAATTTTGCTGCCCTTGGACTGTCAGATTGGATAGAAAAGAAACAAGATCAAGCAGGGAATTTACGAGTAAATAATTGATTTAGACCTCCTAGTCTTGCTGAAAGATGTATCCTTGAGATGAAGATGGAAACATCTGAGATTCAAAAATGTATTCAGTACTCAAAACCTTCCACCTACATACATACTGCACCCTGCTAAGGTCCAAGAGCTGACAATATATGCAAGGCTGCATGTGCAAAGCTATTGTTTCCCTTGGCTATGGCTACAAATAGGGAAATAATAAACATTCAGGTCTCCTCTCCCTATTTAAGGATATGGTGATACAAAACCAGCAAGCTCCTCTGTGCTATCTTTCTCCCCTATTTCTCACAGACTATTTGTTCTTTTCAAAAGACAGGATACAAACACAGCATGCCTCCACTGCCTGGGCAGCTTGCTTTTGTTTTGTTTGTCAAATGATCCCAGTGCTCCAACCCATGAAGGAGCAATTAGCCCCTCTTCTTGCTCACCTTCTTATCAAAACAGGGATTAAAGAAGGGTGAACCACTGGGAGCAAAGTGGGGGAGGAAGGAGCCTAGGCAGAGTTTTCCTAACATTAGCAGCGTGCACGCCCATAGCAACCTCCTGCCTACTGACTTCCATTAGCGGTAATGTGGTTACGGCGCAGCAGCTTTCTGAGAGACACTTCCTTCGCACACCTTGTCCCACACATCATTATTAAGCTTTTGTTTTTATCATAACATTACTGTGCTATGCTAAATCACGAATTCGTATTTCTCTGTAGATTAATTAAATACATTCCTATTAAATAAGGTTTCTGAACTATGCTGCATAGTAAGAAATTGTGGCAAAGAATAATAAAATGCAAATATGAATCTTAAGAAAAATCATGTGGATTATTTAATCAAACCCCAATAAAACTAGTTTAATTTAATTTTCTCAAGGAATAAGTGTCTATATTTGCAGTTGCTCAGCCTGATTTAATTCATTCTCCATAATCTTTGTTTCTGCTCTTAGCAGTCCGCAGCAGAAAAGTTACTGTGCCCATGTTCTATTACATTTGCACCCTCTCAGCAGTGATATAAATGCGATTAAGCTCCCTTGACAGTTTGTCCAATACTTACAGATTATTGCTGTGGGTTTTTTTAACCCTGGAGCAATGCTATATCACAAAACATCTTAAAGGAAAAACAGAATGAAGCATGATGTTTTTGTCATTATATTCTGCCTTATTACACCACACAAAACATGATTTGAAATTACCCGCCTGTTAAAGCCAGCTTAGATAACAGTAAGTTTAAAAAGAAATACGTATATCTAGATAAAAATAATTATGTATATGCTGTCAGGGCGAATATTTTCAGACTACTCCCAAATGGTTTCTGAGAATCTTGAAGCTGAGGAAGTCCAGAGATAGCTGTTTATTTCCCAGGTGCTATGGGGAGTCTACAAAGAAGATAAAATCAACCTTTTGGTTTTAATTTCTATGAAACTCCTATGACCTTTTATTTAAGCAGTACTTCACAAACCTAAAGAGAATGAAATCCAACTGCTGCTGAGGCCAGTATCTCTTGCAGATTGCTTGCCAGTATTAAAGACAGGGTCCTCTGCACCTTCTGTGCAGCAAGGAAGGAGAAGTTTGCCTTCTACTACTTCTTTTCTGATGGAGGAATCTTGTTCTCTTTTGTATACCTCCCACAGAGTTTCCTACAAGGCAGCATGATCCAACCCTCAGTAATTAAGATGCCCATCCTCTTCCCACCACATTCAAGTACAAAATCCTACTTTGACATCAGTAGGAAGGAGAAGGTAATATTATTAGTGCTAATTGGTTAGCAACAAATCTTTCTGGGACATGTAAAGCCTGTTCACAACTTGAACCAGGTACATAGGGAAGCATATAACTGAGCATGAGAACTCTGTCAAGAGTCCTCAGCAAGCCTGTAGCTAATTCAGCACAGACTTCAGCTAGCTGAAACCAAATAACCAGTGCATTTTGGTGAACAGCAGTTTAGAAACATTATTTAGCTTCTTATATCTGTGAAAAAAGAGCTGCTTGAAAGAAGAGAGTTGTATGCTCAAGTTATTTCATATCCATAAGCAGCAGGCTATCTCCCCTGCACTTTCTGACCTTCAAAGATATGCCAAGCTGCAATTTTAAACAAAAGCATCAGGAAGGGAGAAAAACTTTGTATATAGAAATAAAATAACCATTTATATTTCATTTGTAGACTAAAGGCACATGAAGAAGTATTGCCAGCTTCCACTGCAAGTTATTTAGGATTTACCTCTGGACCAATCTCACTGCAGTGTACATAGAGCACAGTTCCCATCACCTGAAATGAAGGCCACCAGCCTCTCATAAACTTGAAGGAAGATTGCAGGAATTATAATATTCTGATATAAAAGCTTTTGAGCTTTTCTAATGTCATAATTACAAAAACATACAATTTCAGTAGTTGTTCTGCTCTAATCGCTGAATGATCCCTTTTTCAGAGTAGTACGTTATTGTTATTTACAGCTCTCTTTTGCCAGATATCTAGTTTATCTCTGCATCATTATATTTGTATCTATCATGTTATATACTGACAGCACATAATTCAGAAGGTATTCTCTATCCTTTAAGTTGTTTGGCATTTGAAGGTTTTTGACTGCAGCATCCAAACAATTTACAAGGTGATACGCAGTCCATGGGAGCTACTTGTTTGTTGGTTTGGGACTAATATTATGTATCATTTTAGGATAAATCAGACCTTACCATGCATGACCATGCCTTCCTTTGGAAACCTTCTACTTTTCAGAGCGCAGATGACCTCCTGAAGTTACTGCTATTAGGCTGTCTGCTTAAAATCATTCCACTTGAATCATGATTTTAAGCAGGGGATTTGGGGCTATACAAGCATTGGGAATATATATGTTAACATAAATGGGCCCTAATTTAAATATATAATTCTATAAGCTGACAACCTAGTTGGACATTCAGATCATATTGTGCTGCTGTCCCCTCACTGTCACACACAGGTTTACATCCTTGCTGAAAAACACACTTGCAGACTGGTACCGTTTTTTCCCCACCCCCCTTGATCCCAGCAGAGCCCTCATCTCCCAGACACGGAGCTCCCCGAACCAAAGGCCACTCTGTACAAATGTGTCTGTAAGTTCTCTGAAAAACTGCATGCAGTGTCCCTGTCACTCCACTACATTTACACACCCCACGCTACCTTCAGGCATTCTGCAGTGTAGACTGCACATAACCAGAGCCTTGTCAATGCCCAGAGTCACCACACTATTTCAGAGTGACCACCCTGAAGGTTTCAAACACTCTCTTCTTTGCTGATTTCTAGCACGATTACAAACAGCTTTTTTCTGGAGCACTAGTGATCTGTTCCTTGGGCAACACGCTGCTGATGTGTGTGTGTGTGTGATTCACAGTGTGTTC
>NW_010186382.1:0-8724 GCF_000695765.1 Mesitornis unicolor | reverse complement strand
GAAAGAGGAGCCTCACTCCTGCCAGTAGACTGCAGCTGGGATCACAGAGATGCTTCTAGAACCAGGTCCAATGATTCCTCTCAAGACTGGCCAAGCTCTGTGGAAAAAACCTCAGTCTCTGGTAATGATGGAAAATGGGGAAGAGCTTGGAAATGGGGAGAAAGGACTAGCGGATGGGCAGGCAGGTGGGGAGCGAGGTAACTGGAGTAAGGATGAGCATGGAGCAGGGATAACTTCATGTGCAGAGGACAGTGGTGGATAGCGTGGTGTCAAGGAGGAAAAAATATGAAGAGGTGGGCTATCTGCATGGACATTGGTCATGGAATGGGAAGAAATTATCTGCTACAGGACAGTTTTGTGGTGAACTGTATGCTTAAGAGTTCAAGAAGGTATTTTAGGATGAAGACTTGCAAAGCCTGGCAATTGAAACAAGAAGAAGGGGTGACTTGAGAACTGCAAGGAGGGAATTACCAGACTTATACTGAGGAACATCCACTAAGCAGAACGAAGAATACAGCTGGTAATGTCATATGGGGTGGCAATTTTTCAAGTATAGAAATACAGATGTTCAAGAACTGGAAGAGCTCAAGCTTTTGGGATGTCAGAATTTGTCATTTTACAGTGTGGCTTACAAATCTTTAGGAAGTTAATACAATTTTCTTGGTATGATTTCCCGATCCACCAGTTTTATTAGCATTCTGCACAGTAGGAATTTGGCTCCAGAAGTGGGGTTTTTTTTTACTATTTTTGAGCTAACACTTTCCGAGTCCCGTTTTGTCTGTTAGTAATAATTTGGGAGATTATTATAACTTTTTTTTCATTTATTTCATTTTTAATCACATTGAACAGCAAAAGCAGATTAATAAGTTTCAGGACTGTAAACAGTTGTTTTCAGTTTCATCCTCTTTTTCTCATGCAGAAAAATAGTCTAAACACTAAATCAAATATTTAAGATCAGATCTGCCTTCCTGACTTTTTTTTGTTGCAGAAATAAGACATTTCTTTAATATCAGGCTCTAGAAACCCCTAGGAAAAGCCTGCCTTTTGAGCCTAAGGTACCAAATGCCAATTAAAGCACATTTAGAAACCATTTTTTTTAAAGGTCTACCCCATGCATACTGAAGTGCTATCTGAGCTCAAAACATAATAGCATAGGTCACACTCCTCTCCAGAAGAGGCCAGATGGGACAGGATGCAAGAAGCCAGCACTGAACCTTGTGAAGGCAGGTCCACTGTAACAAAAGGGCTGACACTTGTGGTTCAAGAAGGCGGCAAAGAAATAGGAAATAAATGAAGGGTGGTGACAACTACTGGACTCAGAATGGGGATTAGAGTTGAAAGTGAAAGTGAGGGATTCAGTGGGAGGCACTGAGGACAGAAACAGTTTCTTTTAGTTCAGCAAGCGTCTTTCCTGTGTTCTGACACAGGCGCTAAGACTGAGGCCACCACTTCCACCTTTCAGAACGAAACTGGAAAGGAAGTTTTGAATAAGTTGTAGCTCTGGGAATCAAATTGAAGAGAAGGAAAGAGAGAAAATCCAAGGTCTAGACAAAAGCCCAATAGGGTAAAAAAATAATCCAGGACAGCCAAGACAGTCTCTCAATGTCAGGGCATCCTCTGTATGAGCAAGATATCAGGTCACCTTAACCTCATTCAACCCTGAGAAGGAGACCCCTGTCCACCTAAGGCAGGACTCACAGAGCTCACAAGTCAGCCAGTCTTATGGTACAACAAGTGTTACAACACGTCTGAGTTTAAAGTCAATACTGGCAGTTGAAGGAGAATGATAACTTTATTGGAGAAGGGCAGAGGATGTGGCAGTTTCCTTAGAGAAATTCTCCTATATAGTTCCCTTATGTATCTCCACATGGAGAAGCACAGACACCAAGAGTTCAAGCTTTCTTGGCCCAAGACAGGCAATGTCCCTCAGCAGTAATCTGAGATGACTCATATTAGAAAAAGAAAAGTCTGGTTTTGAGTCTTTATATTTTCAGCCTTCTCTGCTGTGGGAGTCATAAATTATGCTAACATATTCACTAGAAAGCAGAGTGAGATCACTAAATTAATTTTTATAAGACCACAAACATTCATGAGATAGGAAAAGATCTCCGTTCACTTCTAGCACAAGGCTGTGCGGAATTGAAGGCAGTGATTTTTAAGTGGTTTGGGTTTTTTTATGTAAAAGAGATATGATTCTGAGAAAGGTTTTATAAGTATTTGCCCAAAAGTTTAAGAAAATATGATGAGGAGAGTATCACCAAAGGATTTACATGGCTGTTCCATAAGTGGAAGCAAAAATATTGAAATTAAATGGAAGATCAAGAGCTGACTTTCCAAGTAAAGACTGGAAAGCCAGATGAGAAAAAGTGAAGCATAGCTCCCACTCTCTAAAACAAGTTAGGAGAACCGTGGTTTATAAATGCTCTTCCGTGACTAGGGTCTACTTTACATCAATAATTGTTTTTCTCAGATAAGATAATTAAGGTGAAGGTGACCATATTGATGATCTAACGCTCTTCTACTGAATAATTTAAGATGAAGACAACATTAACCTTCAAGCTGCTATTTGTATCCTTTGATGTAGTCCCAGACCTAAGGAGGCATACCTTATTTTGAGTAGTTTCCTGTATTGTTTCAAGGAACAGATAATAATACATTTTCAGCCCTATTTGTTTTTTAAAGAAAATAATCCTGAGTCTACTATTAAAGAAATAGCAAATTTCCTAATTATTTCAAATGCTTTAGGTTTAAAAAGCGTAAAATATGCTTAGACCTCTGATAAGATCAGATTCAGAAAGTTCCCAGTGGCTACACTAGGAATACAAGTCAGCTGCCTAGCTAGGGTAAATGGAGTTGTACTGATTTACATCAATGGTGTATCCGGCCCAGCTGAGATTCCATTTTAAGTGGACAGTAGCATCAGGGCCGTGTTTCACCTAATTCACTAGAAAGAAAGGAAATGACATTTAAGCAAAGCTCATCATTTTCACAGGCAGAAGATTCTGGTATTTTTCTAAACATCAGGGAATTCCTCAAATTGACAAAAATAATATTCAATAATAATATAAGTAAAAATTAAGTAAGCACAGTACATACAATTAATTACAAAGTTTGTTGTGAACCTATTTCTCCATCACCCCACTACCATGTTCTGAGGCCAATCCACTGGAGCAGCAACCCTAAACTGGAATAACCAAGAAGTGCACCGCATGTAATACTCTGAATTTTTCTTACAATGTCTTCTGACAAAACTTAATCATCTTCCTATGGTGTTAGCATTGAATAAAAATGTCTGTTATTAATTACTTTTCTGATAGGAAGGGAATGTATTTAGGAAGAGGGTAGTGGCAGCTACATGTAGGTAGATTAAAGGGAGCAGATTCTAATCCCAAGGACCTAGGAGATGAAACCTAGATTAAAGATTCCCTTTACATATTTTAACAAAATAGAGAACTCTTGTGAAAAAAAAGATAGCCATTCAGTAAGGGAATGTGCAAAACTCTACAGAGTCAGGCTTAGGCAAAAATGTACACAACATAAGGAATAACTGGATAGCTCACACAGTTGTAGAAAGTTTTGAGGACTATTGTGAAATGCAAGTTCAACATCAGTTAGCAACACTGTGCTGTTGCAAAAGAGAAAAACATTGTACTGAGAATTATAAACAGCAGCATCATTTATAGACATGTGATGTAATCCTTCTGTTATTCTTAGCATTGGTAAAGTCTCAGCTGGAGTGTTTTGTCCAGTTTTGGGCATTATATTGCAAGAAAGATGTGTATCAGCTGAAGACTCCAGATGAGAGCAACTAAAATTTTATGAGACACAACACACAGACAGGATTGAGCAATTTCGGGTTGTTTACCATAGAAAAGAGAATATTAAAGGTGATGTGGTAATTGTCTTCAAATCTTTAAAACACTACTGCAAAGAAGGAAGGGAAGTGATGCCCTCCAAGTTCATGGAGAATAGAAAATAAAAGAGTAGGTTAAAATGCAACAGGGAGGATTTAACTGGGAGCAGGACAAACTTCTTCACAGTGAAGCACTGCAACAGATTGCTCAGGGGGACGTTAGCATCAGAGCGCAGCAGGGCCGGCTGCTCCTACAGGAGAGGGAAGCCAGGAGCCATGTGCAAGGCCACAGCTGGCAGGGCAAAGACTAGCCAGCCAGGGCTGGTCATTCTGCCCCCAGCGATCAAGGCAGGTCAGGCAAGGCAGCCCCGAGCGCAGGTCATCAGGCACATTCCTGGTGCTGAGGCAGATCCAAGGTCCTGCCAAGAGTCAGCCAGCAGACGGGGATCAGGAGGGCCCACGGCCAAGGAAAGCAGGGCTGTGGTAGTGCTAGAGCCTGGCATCCTGTGGCATTGCTGGGGCAGGGACTGACGGCTCCGGGCTGGGCTGAATTAAGGGTCCTGGGCCCAAAGACAGGCCTGGGGGTTACGTCAGGGGAGACTAGGCAGGGCCATTCAGGTCACTGATGCCCTCAGGGCCGTGGCAGGTAGAACACCACATGGAAAGGCTGGAGGTCTTCAAGAACAGGCCAGACAAACTCCCGGTGGAATGGACACAGACATCTCTGATCCAGCCTTGGGGCAGAAGGAGAGACCAGATGACCTCTAGGCTTGCCAACTTTGTTTTGACATCTCAAGTTTGATGCCATGGATCTGAATTATTATACATCTACTGTGGCCCATGGTTCCCCCAGATATCCAGAAGAGATGCCTTGAACAGAGTGGAAAGATGTCACACCAGAGTTCTTAAAGGGTTTGGATCAAAGAGCGAGAAATATCTTCCCCACTTCTGGGGCAAATAGAGAAGACATTGATAATTTACATCCATAGGCTTTTTACTATACTTATTATTCCAGTAATATTCTTACACTTACTACATTTTCGGTTTGGAAAATCTGCTTTCACCTCTATGTCCATAAATATTCTGTATGGTTAGTATAAATATAACGAATGGTGAATAGTAATGTATTAGCTGTTTCTGTACAGTAGAATACAGTATTTCTTCAGCTGTGCTTCCTTTGGCCCTGAAGATTAACGGTTTTCATACTCAGATCACTTGCTCACCCAAGTCATACCACTATTGCCAAAGAAAGAATATGCATGAATAAATGTCCACTAAGAAATTTAAAATTATAGTCAGGCCGCACTCCTGTAAACTTATCATCCTTCCAGATGTTACAGAAGTAATTATTTCCTGTACTCACACCGTTAATTTTACTTGTATTTTTATAACTTGTAATCATGATGTGCTTCCACTTTTTCCTCCCATTTTACTTATGGAATGTTTTCACTACAATCTTTCCTAACCATACCCACCAAACGTGTGCTTCAGGGATCCCGTTAGTCTCTGATATTACTGATGCTTCCTACATATCTAGCCCTTAATCATTGCAACACACTTCAAGGTCTAGGTCAAGCCCAATTCAAGTATTTTGGGTTTTATATTGGATTACAGAAAACTTTGTCTTTCTCTGAATGTAGGCAAAATAGCATGCATTTTCCTGCAATGCACTTTTTATTTGTGCTTATCTCCAGGTGGAAGGGAAAGCTGTAGTGCAGGTAGCTGGACTGCCTCATGTGAATCTCCCAAAAGAATTATTTGCAAGTATTATGCGTATTGGACATTTTACTGAAGAAATTGAGTGGGTGAAGTTTTTAGCTGCGGAAATAAACTGATAGGAGTTGTAAATTTATTCATACTTTCATGTTGTTCTGGATGAATACGCTGTATATTATGATTTTGAGTTAATATTTGTGTTTAAATAAGAGACAGAGTAAACACATGTTTTAACCAGCTAACCACTAACCCAGCTGCTGTTTTTCAAGTCAGGAGGAAATCTTTTTTAGGACTAAGGGAATTACTTTAACTATATTCTTTCAAGGATCAATGGAGCTAGAATATTTGTAGTAGGCTCTTTTCCAGCTGTTTTCCTTTCCAGACAATTCACAACAGATTAAGCACTGGGGAAGACAGCTGGAGAGACAGGGACAAAGGTTGTGAGCTTCATCTAGCAATTTGCTGCAGTGCTATGCCATAGCTGTGAGCATAAGCCCAAAAGAGTTCCCCTGCTTCCAGCATCACTCAGCAGATATGATTAAAAGTATCCTGTTCAATCTTGCTATTCCTCACTCACTCCAATTTTGTATAGTTAATGTAGATGACTGGAGCAAACTTCTTGTGTCAAAGGAAACAGATCAGCATCTTTTCACCACTACCTAATATTCAGACAATCTCTGTCAAAGAAGCCCAAGAATATGAGGGAAACTTAGTACCATAACATGTGTTTTCAGTTACTAAGAAAACTAAATGGCAAGTAGTGGTTTTCGATCTAATGGCAATTGATAGTCAGTTTGTATGGGAAGCAGATTGCAGTCTTCTCACATAACCTCAAGAAACCAGAATGTAAAAGCCCATCAGTTAATGCTGACAACCCAGGCAATACAGTCACAGATTCACTACGGATTCAGGAAAGAACCTAGATACTTCTCCCAGCACTGAAATGCATTGATTCTTCAATTCTTTTAGCCATTTAACAGGGAAAGGAAAATGGATTTGTGATTTTCTGTTATCAGTGGAAGACAACCAGGTTACTGAGCTGACAGGACTAGGTAGATGTATTGGTGTGATTGATTCACCTGCAAATTTTAGAAAAGGCCCTCTGTGTTCCCAAATACTAGTGGTGTTGCTGTTTACATACTGAAGACTGTATACTTGCATAATTCATATGTGGGGCCATTTGGAGGACTAGCAGAGCACTGGTTATAGCACTGTTATTATATTGATATAATCAACTTTATTTTCTAGCTCAAAGCTTTAATTCAAATGAGATTAGGCCATGGACGTGAGCAAGGCAACAGATTACACCAAAAGGACTTGAATCAATAGTGGACTTGAATCAAAAGAAGTTGAAGAAAAAAATTTAGAATCAGACTCACAGAATCAATCAACTTGGAAAGGACTTCCTGAAATCATCTGAATGATCTGGTACAGCTCAAATGGAAGTTAAAGCTTCAAGCAGAAATTTGTGGATAATGCTCTATTGGCTCTTTGCAATAGAAGTATTTTAAAAGTCTCTTAGATACTATAACTTATCTATGAATCTGCTCCCAAAGCAACAAGAGTTACAAGGTTTCACCTTAGCAGGATCCTTGTCTTCAATACTCTCAATGCTAGTACCAGTTCCAAAAAGTGCCTCATGGGAAATCTGGACAAACTCCCTATTATAAAGGCAAATCCCTTTAGATATTTTATTTGCTGTTCTTCTCTCACTTAGTTTCTTTTTCTAGTTTAGAATGAAAGTGATAATTTTTTTGAGAAATTCATCTGTTGTTAGTTTGTTCTTCCCCTAAAGCCATAAGATTTTAGATCTGCTATTAAACTTAAATGATGTGAAAATAGCTTATCTGTTTTTAAAGATCATGTTGATGTCAGGGTAGATTTTATATTTAGCAGAGCAATAAATAAATAGTGGCACGAAATTCTAGCCAAAAATTACTATTTTCTTACATACACTTTCAGTAATAAAACATTATTCCTGTCAGTAGGATTGCCTGAAAAGACATGTATGGACAAAGAGTCTATGAGATACCAGTGGAATTGTCCCGGTGTTACTTAAACAAAAATGTGCATTGATTTATCTTAAGGAAATGAGTCACTTTTTGGTTCAACGGCAGTTCTTATTATTTGATGTTCACGTGGCTCCATCTTGTGGGAGCCAAAACTCATGTACAAGTACTTGGTGCAGCATCACGCCACCGGCTTTCTGAAAAATCTGGGCTGTTACTTAAAGTGTCATCAGCTTAGAAAGGCCAGAACAGCTTGAATTTAGTGATGTTTCCTACAAATCGTAACTCAATACCCTTGTGATCTTGTCCCTGTGAGAACTTCTCGAGGTGAAGAGCATTTAATGTGCTTTACAGAAGGTACTTCACTTAAATGAGGGCAGATGGGCCAAAGCTAAGTTCTCTTGATTTCTCCCCGCTGTATTTACATATTAAGAAAAAGAAATTCATGGCTTATACACTCATGCATTTCAAATACATCACAAAATCAAAATTTGATGACAGGCCCTCTGAACCACGCAGATCATGGGTCTCCCGTGCAGCGAGCCCGACTGCAGCTTTCAATGGGTGTGACTGAACTGAAGCATATCTTTGAATGAGACATTGAAAACTGAATATCTACTTTGTAGATTATTTTTAAAGCTATTTTAAAATTGCGCCACAGTTCTAGGGTCCATAATATCCAGCTTAATCTCCTCATTACATCTTGACCTATAAATCTGAAAAATTCTCTACTGAATTTCTGCTTCCTCTAATAGTATTTTACCGTGATCAAGACATCCCTGCCTATCTTTGACTAATGAAGTAACTGTTTTCTGTAAGTTGCATTCTTAACTACATATTCATTGCTATTCATCTCTGCTTTCCCATTTGTTATTAGGTGGACAGACCAAAAAAAAAAACAACAAACAACAGTTCATTCTCCTTCCACTAGCAAAGTTGTAGCTTTACACCTTAATTGCAGATTTACAGGGATTTGGGCACCTACCAAAATATTCTTAAACAATAACCAGTTATTGCTGATATTCCTCGCTTACTTGTCTCATAAAAAGCCCCTAATTTTGTGAAATACTCCCTTGCTAAGCACACAATTTTTTTTTATTGTAACCTATTCAGAGGAAAGGGCAGGGGTAGGGGACCAAAAAGACG
>NW_010186381.1:0-5077 GCF_000695765.1 Mesitornis unicolor | reverse complement strand
CCTCACCAGTGCCGAGTACAGGGGGATAAAAACTAAGCAGGATAGTGGTCCGCATAAAAACACATCTTAAAAATGAAACTTGGTCAAAATGTAACAAAACTACTTTCATTAACTTCCAAAAAAAGTGCTTGGAAGGATTTCGTGCATCAGTCACCGCAGGTGACCATCCTGACCATCCTGGCAGCACGGTCCAGCTCAGCAATGGTGAACAGGGCAAATCTGGGCAAGATTTGCTCAGCAGCACAGGGTTTGGTGCCATGCGCAGGAATGAGGGGCTCCCCAGTGCTGGGTCACCAGGATCACTCCTAGGCTGCCCTGTGGCCACCGAGTCCTGGCCTTTGGCCAGAAGGGACCAGGACACAACCCCAGCCTCACCGAAAGCAGCAGAAGGGGCCGCCCCAGCACGACTCTGATCTGCCCCAGATCCACTGCACCGCGGTGCCCAACCCTCCCGACTGCTGGGAAGGGCTTGAAAAGGCGTCTGGAGCTGAAAGGCAGCTGACAAGTTAAAAGAAACCCGAATTTATTGTTTTCCCAGAACTTAGAGTGGGAGGAAGGAAAATGGGACGACCCATGATTTTTTAATGCCTGCAGTTGGCAGTTCCATATTTAATGTGACAGCATCCCTTTAAGAAAAATATGTTCACACACGGGAAAGAAAATAAATTGGCAAAGCAATTTGCTTTCAAGCCGGGCTGATGATTCCCCGCACAAACCCGTTACCGCAGCCCCGGCACAGCCGCAGTGGCCAACGCTGGGCCATGGTGTGAGTGCGAGGATGCTCCGCCGGGTGACAAACCTCTGGTGGCACTGGGAGCTGTCATTTATCCCGCAGACGGTGCAAAGGAAGAGTGAAGAAATAATTCATTGTGTGCGAGACAAAGGGGGGACGCACTGTCAGGTTATCACAGCCCCGCCACGCAAACAGGGATGCGTGTTACCAAGCCTGAACCAGCATGATCAAAGGGTTCGGGAGGGAAAAAGGAGGGAGGAAGGCAAAGGGGACCTCAATCAAAGCCTGTGCTCAGTGTTTCTTGTGAAAGTGACTGGGGAGGAAGCTCTGCACAGCAATCGGTCCCCAGACCCGAGGAGAGGCCGTGCAGGCAGGACCCCCATAACCCCTCCGTATATTATATTTGCCCATAGAAATGTCAAGGTGTTTATCAACTCCCCCAAACAGCTCCCAGCCACCGAGGATGGGGACCAGCCCAGCTGTCCCCATCTGACCCGAGCCACTCACAGGAGGGGGCACCTCCGTCATCTTCTTTTTAATTGCTTTGACTCATTTGTGTTAATTGCCAGTTCTCCACCAGGTCCTGCAGCTTCTCCTGGTTGCTCCAGGGCTGTGGGGCACATGGGGGGGGATGGTCTGAGCCCCACAGGTGCTGTGGGATCACCCCGAGACCTCCCCTCACATCCTGAGATGCAGCCCTGTCTGTGAACCACCAGGAAGCTGTCACTGACAGGCAGGAAAATGAAATGGGACAGATGATAATTAATTGTCCGTGTCTCTCGGTGTCTCCTGGACATGAAGTTACACATTACTCGCTGGCTGGGGGACAGAAGGAAAAGGAAAGGAGCTTCAGAGCCTGCAACCCGCAGCTCCCGCATGCCCCTGGACACCCCACAGCTGCGGCACCAGAGCCCGTGAGCATCCTCGGCTGCGACGGTCGCTGTGTCAGGAGAGGAGCAGGCGTGTGCCACCAAACCAGGAAACCTCTGCTCCGGGAGGGCAGGGCGCGCTGGCTGCAGCACAGGTGCAGCTCCAGTGTTTATTTGGGCAGCATTAAAGGTATTTAATGAACTCTGTGGGGCAGCCTTCCCGTTTGAAAGGAATTCGTAAATGGACTCGTGAAAAGTCATTTGTGAACGTGCCACAGGAAACACGCGGACACGGGGTGTGAGCAGCCGGGGATGTGGGGGGACATGGGGTGTGGGCAGAGCTCAGCTCTGCATGGGGCTCAGCTGGGGCACGGGGACCAGGGATGGGACTGGGACATCCCCAGCACACAGCGATGCTTTGCCCATTTCCTTTTGAGACCCAGCCCTCTCAGGGTGCTGGGGGTCCCCATAGGTTGCTGGGGTCCCCAGAGGAGCCTCACTCAGCCCCCACCAAGCCAAGGCACTGGCACCAACCACAGCGATCACCCCCTTCCCACTGCCTCCCGCACGCGTGGCGCCGCCATCACTGCAGCGCCGTCACCGCATGGTGCCTGACACAAGGGTGGCAGGGCTGGGCACAGTGGGGCTCACACAAGCAGCACAGGAGCCATGGCTGAGCAGAGGCCGCTTTGTCCATGGGGACATTCCTGGGGCTGGGTGCAGGATGTGGCCTGGTGCTGCCCGCTAGCGGATCCCAAGCGATGACAAACGCAGTGACGAAGTGGCTGGGGTGCAGGTGCTGGCAAGGCCACCTCCCGGGACACACAGCCACCAGAAAACACAGCCCAGCCTTGCCAAGCGCCCAAGCATGTCCCCAAGTGGGCATTGTGCCATCGCACAGCCAGGACTGGCGGAGGCGGCCAAGGCACGGCCCCACAGGCTGCTGGGGGGGGTGAGGAGGACGGCATCCGACGGGAACCCCGGCAGCAGGCCCATGGCCAGGGTTACTGCTCCCCCATGGCCAGGGTCACCACTCCCAGGGGGCAGCGCTGCTCCTGGATGGATCGGGGGCCCAAAGGGGTGGTGGGTGCTCCCAGCAGGGACGTGCAGCAGGGCAGGAGAGGAGTCCGCAGTTTGGCCACAGCCTCCCTGTCCCCACGCTGGCTGCAGCCCTGTGCTGCTCGCTAGCAGGGGAGCACAGCCGGAGCATCACCGAGCAGCAGGCACACAGAGTGCCAGCCCTGTGCCAGGCGGCAAGCACCGCAGCACCCATGGCCACCCCAGCACCAGTGGCCACCCCAGTACCCAGCGTGGCCACCCAGGCCACAGTGCGCAGGGCACAAGGACAGCAGGGAAAGGCTGGGCGCTGCTGGCAGCCAGCGCGGCGGAGGCGGTGCTGCTATGAAAACATGCGAGGGCTGCGCCTGCAAACACTGTGAGCAGCCAGGACACAAACGGGCCTTTATGGCTGCCTCCCGCGCCCACACAGGGCCCTTTCACGGGGCCTGGCTCCGCCGCAGCGCGGTCGCTCGTCTCAAAGAGCTCCCGGTGTTGGGTGTGGGGGACACAGGGAGGCTCCGGCAGCCGGGGGCTGAGCGCCATGGTGCAGAGCTGCCCATCCCACCAAAGCCAGTTTGGGGCAGGCAGGGGCCAGTGGTGATGGGAACGGCCAGGGCCAGTGCCCAGTGAGATCCTGGGATCTGGGAGCTGCCTCCAGCACCCCAGCACCCCTTCCCGAGCAGGGGGTGCCTTCACTGCACCAGCACCCCATGGAAACACAGCTCATGTCCCTGAACAGGGACAGAGACGCGGTGACCTCACGCTGTCATGGGACACTGGTGGCGTCTGCTCGACCGCCGCTGCCACCGCGGGCACTATTAATCACTGGAGCCGTCACTAATTGAGCACCTCCGGTGGCTGCAGCGCCCGAGGATCCATGCGGTGCCGGGAGCCACGTGTGTGGCAGCAGCTCGCTATTTCTCTCAGCCACATCTATTTTACGTGATCACCGTTCAGTCCGTGCCCCCTCCGCAGCGAGCGTCCCCCAGCGTGGGAACGCCGCTGACTAAAGCCGCGGGCGAGTGCCTGTGACTCAGCGGGTAATGCTGCTCATCGCGGGGCTGTTTTTAGCACGGGGCGGACAGAGCTCGCACGGCAAAGCCTCACCCCGCACCGCCACCACTGCCACCCCCGGGCGTCCCCGTGCTGCCCATCTGCCACGGGGGCTTCTGCAGACGAGCACCCGCTTGGTGCGGTTCTCCATAAACAGGGTTTGCCCAGAGAAATCAGCCAATGCTGCCAAGGGCTTTGGCCTTTTCTTAATTTTCCCTGTTATTTTTTCCTATATGACCTGGGAAAGGAAAGGGTGAGTCGGGAGGTGCGGGCAGCACAGGCAGCGCAGTTCACGCTGTGCCAGAGCAAAGCACAAAGCTCTCACCTTGGTGGTAATGAGGCTCTGGAAATACTGGGTCCATTTAATTAACGAATATTTTGAGATTAATTCAGCTGCGGAAGCAGCAGTGCCAAGGCAGATGCTGCTGGAGAGGACCCTGCCTGTGCCCCCCACAGCAGTGGCGCAGGAGCCCAAGGATCCCCCCATCCCAGCTCAGCCACCCCCAGGTCCCCAGTGTCACCTCCTCAGCCCAGGGCCATTGGGTGGTGGTCCCTCCACCAGTGTGGCCTGTGAAACCAGTGTGACAAGTGCCATCTCCCCCAGGAGCTGCCAATGCTGGTGGCAGCCCCAGCTTTGCCAAACACTCTCACGGCCTGGACCACGGCCCCAGCCCAGGGGGGCAGCCCCAGCTGCTGCAGGGGGCACAGAGGGATGGGGAATTGCTACCCCCTGAAGTGGCTCCGCTCTCCCTCACGCTTTACTGATTTCCCACCATTGCAGCGCTAATGGCCCTTCTCTCCCCGTCTGGGTCTGAGCCGCTCACCGTGGCTGAGGAAAATCAATTCTGCTCCCTCTGGCTGCCCAAGACGGATGAGCTCCAGAGCGCGCCTGCCCCGGCAGAACGGGGACGGAGCTGGGAGCAGATTTACTCCTGAACCTCCCATAAACACATCTGAGGGCCCTGTTTAATCCCTCACCAGAAGACTTGATTTTATTTGCTTTATGCTTTAAAAATTTCTCCCCTTTCCGATGCCTTGTCAGCAGGTGGGAAAAGGCAGAAAATTTGGCACTCGCCTTGGTGACGGGCAGAGGGACCCGGGCTGCACCCGCGGGTGCCCGCGCACCGTCCTGTAGTGGGTGACAACGCGTCCCTGTGCTGGGGACAGAGCCCCCCTGCCTCAGCCCCAGGCACGACCCCTGCAGCCCCCTGGGACCACCCATTGCCGTCCCATGGCCACGTCCCCCCCTTCCACACAAGCCCCCGGGACTGGCCGCAGCCAAACGCCCTTTTTGGCTGACCCCAACCACAGCTCAAGGGGGGTGTTTCTGTGTCCCCACCCACTCCCCACACAAGGCACCTCT
>NW_010186380.1:0-498 GCF_000695765.1 Mesitornis unicolor | reverse complement strand
GGTTTTCTTTGGTTGCATTGGTAAAAATACCTATCCTAAGATTTTTAAAGGATTTCTGTCTTGTTTCTCCCATTGCACAATATTGCCATATGAGTCTTCCTTTTGGTTGATTATAGCTAATTGAATTGGCTGATTTAACAATCGCCGACGTGCTGATTTTATCTGTTATAATTTCCAAAGCAACTTTTGCATCTTTTGTTAGTGATCAGAGCATTGATATCTCCAGAGGCTTTTAACAACTCAAATAAAGGAGCCAAATCTTGATTTGTAATTCCACATAAGGTTCTTATCCAATTTATGTCTCCCACTAATTTTTAATATCTTTTAAGGTTTTAACTTCTGCTTGGAGTTGTATTTGCATAGGCATAATTTGAGTTTTTGTAATTTCCCACCCTAAGTATTTCCAAGGATCCGGTTTTTCCACCTTTTCAGGGGCTACAAGTAAGCCCTTTATTCTTTTACTGCAGTAAGCACCTTTTCTTGATCCATGTCTTTTCC
>NW_010186379.1:63924-76605 GCF_000695765.1 Mesitornis unicolor | reverse complement strand
ATAATATATAAAATACCAACTTGCTGAAAGGGGAAAATTAATTATAGGACAGTCAGCTCAGCTTTGACACCCAGAGACTCCAACAACTCAGTGTACAACATACTTACAAGCACATGAAGGATAAGAAGGTGTTAAAAACTAAAATCAAATTATACCGAGTCAGATTGATTTCCCTCTTTTCCCAGATAACTCCCATTCATAGCATTCAATAGGCCATGTAATTATTTTAGCAAAGGTTCTGACCTGACCCCTTGTGACATTCTTATGAACAAGCTGGAGACTAAGTGAAAATGTTGTTATCTGGTCAAGTGCAAGAAAAATTGCTATTTAAAAAAGCACACACAAAAAGTTGCTAATGCTCAGTTATGTGACACACATAGTAGTTATTTTAAATGTGATCTTATTGTGGTATATCTGGTTTGTGCTTAATGATATGAGTGGTGGAACAGAATACAATGGCAAAATTTGCAGGTAACGATGAGGAATGGGGAGGGGAGAGCTTCCTGGCACTTTGGAAACTAGGATCTGAATTCAAAATAGTCTTCACTCCAAATGAAACAAATGATATTGAGTGCAGTAAAAACATGTCTAAAGCATTACACATGGGAAGGAGAAATCAAATGACCATTTACAAAATAGAAAATCAATGCAATATTTTCAGGAGTAATGCAGAAAAAAAAAGAAAATTACAATAGATTTAAAATTCAGTTACTTTATCACATGGTGCTATTACAAAAAAAGGCAGGTCTTACTTTGGAAACATATTCAGAGCTAGACCACGTGTAAGAGAGAGGGGTTAGGAAGTTTCAGCAGAAGTCCTGTTTCCAGCTCCAGGCATGCTTCAAAAGATAGGCAAATAGATAAGCAAAAGAGAGAGAAAATCCAGAAGCAATCAACAAAAGTAATAAGAACTTATGAAGAAAGGTGGCAGAGACTGAGGTGCCTCCTTCTAGCAGGGAATGACAAGGAGCATGACAGCAGGCTCCTAGTGCATAAGCTTGTCACGAAGAAGGTGTTGGTCCTTTGGGAGTTGGTAGGACAAAAAGAAATTAGTTTCATCAGCAATAAAGCAGATTTGCATCTGATAGCAAGGATAAAATCCTAGCTATGAAGCCACTTGAGCAAACTCACTGTTAAATGTTTTAAAGACCTTCCTCCCTAGAAATGAATTGTATTTTGAACATGTAGAGCAGCAAAACGTCTACAATAAAGTAATCTAATGTAAAAACCAAATTTTCTTTTGTAGTGAGGCATCCCAGCCTATATTCTCTTGGCAAATGGAAGGATTACTCTAGCCTGCTTCACAGTGCTTACACAGCACTATAATTATCATTACCTACAGACTCATTGAGTTCTGATTTGTCCTCCACTGAATGATTGGTATCCTAGTAACACTTTCTTTTATTTTTTTAATATCAGTTATTTTTATCTTTGCATCATTTGCCAAACTGCACACAGTAGCAAAGACTGAGGAACTTTCATGCTGTGTGAAATCTATGTCCTACCATGACAGATAACCTTGTGGTTATCAGAAGCTCTTGGATCATACGACTTGTTATGCCAGTTCAGAGCAGTCACTTCATCCCGCTTTCCTTCTCCAGCAGCGGCTGTTGCCTTCACAGTATCCTTTTAATGAACAAAGAAAAGAGAGAACAAGAACGATTGCTTCAAATAAATTTTGCTACCTCTGCAAATCAATTTTGCTCCCTCTTCTTGTACTCAGTACAGTTTGGCCAGATGAAACAATATGTGTCTTAATTAGAAAATTGTCACTCGACAAGGAACATTATGATTTCTTCCCACGTATACATCCACTATGATATAGCAGGAACCACCATTTCCAAGGTCCAGGAGTCCTTAAACCAAAGCTTGTCCTCAGGAAAGAGACACAATAATCCTACAGTGTCCCTAAATCCCCTCTGAATATGACTTCGTAGCACTTTTTGTGTTAAGAATTTGCTGCCTGGAGCATTGGCTTGGGAGGTTGTCTTCAGGACTGTCACGTCCTTTTCTGATAGAAGCCAGTGATTATACCAGGTACCATCATCACTTCATTGTGGTGATTGGTGTCTTCTCTATTAACAGATTGCATGGGAGTTAAGGTCAGTTGCAATCTCTCCCTGGCTGAAGGTGAAGTTGGCTACAGGAATGCAGGAATTACTGGAATGTGAGGTGATGGCCAAGATTTCCCAGACGAGACAGGGTGTAAGACGAGTGGAACTACTCAAGCTCTTTGCTTTGCTGTGTTTTCCAGCAGCTACCTTCCCTTTTGGATGGTCAGAGGTTTTTTTTCCCCAAAACACCCTGCTGCCCCATCCTCCCATTTTTATCTGAGTCATAACATTACTGCATGGCTAAGGAAGTCAAACAGCGAGGTCTGCAGGCTGGACCTTGCGTGGAAGCATCTTGGAAAAGGTCTGGAATTATTCTCTTGCCATCACTAGCTGACTATGGACCCTTACCTTCACCTGTGGTTTCTGCTTGTCTTCACGTTCCTTAAGCAATCTGTACTCTATCATTTCCTAGGAAAGGGCTTATTGCTTCATCACCCCATCTGCTTCCCTGTTACTTCTGCCAGGCATGACTAGATAAATACAGAATCTTCACTGACTGTCATGAGTGGAGACTAGTACATAGAGTCTTCCTTGTCCTTTCTTGAGGTCTCTCACAAACACTAGCTGGAAAGAAAACCTGCTTACAGCATGTGCTTTCTGTGGTGGCACCTGTCCTGAGCTCAGCTGATCTAACTCAATGTCTTACATCTGATTTTGAATAGTAAAGAATTTCCAGAATTAAATTCTGCCCATACCTGGCTAGAGACAGGGATCTCTGCTCATCATGCCTTGAAACTCATGGGACTGAGAGCTGCTGTTAGATAAAGTATGTCTGATGGGCATTCTGAGGAGCCACTGATGAAAACACACATTTCCTAGGTTATAGATAGAGCTAGTTTCTGCCTATGGAGGTTCCCTAAATATATAACTTTATTATAGATAAACGGTTTGAAGAGATGTTTGGGCTAACACTATTAATACTTGGAGAAATTATAATTTATTGTATCAATGTCTAACCACAAACATGGTTGCCCAAATTATCTAGACAATTTGTCTTTTCTGTGAATAATATCAAAACAGGGCAATAAAAATATGATAGAAAAGACTCAAGTTTCAGTCACTAATACTGACACATTTCAGAGATCTCATGGTTGTTGCTTGACACTGTTTCTCAGGTGAGACACTGAAAGTAGAGTCTCCAGACTTGTCCAGGATCCGTCTCTGTAGTGTTGTCTCTGAAGTTTTCTACTATTTCATATGGCAGCATGTTAACAGAGACTGAGCACTGGCACATATGTTGCCCCTACTTTTTTGATACAGGACCTAATAAGTATGAGTGCACGAAAGACATTGAGAAGAGGATTGAAAGAAATGGAAGCTATCTAGTTAGACAGCAGAGAAAGAGCAAATGATGGGGGGAAATTTGTCCTATTCTGCACACACTGCATCTTAGAAACTGAATTTCAGCATGCTACCTCAGCATTACTTCTGAGTGGCTATTTCATCAGTCATGTCATCATTATTCATTTGTCTGTAACATAGCCATAGTGAATGATGACAGCACCAGAAGACCCCATTAAAGTCAGTAGTCATCTTGTGTATTTAACTATTGTACACAAAAGATAAGATGGTACCTGCTCAAAAAGCAAAGTTTCTGCTTTGGAGACATTAACAAAACTATGCAAAAATCACAAAGGGGATTGTATTCTCAAAACTTCAGACCAGACCCCTAAAACTAGGACAGTGCAATAAACTGGGTTATCTGTTAATGTACTCCACAGCTGGGATTGTGCATGTGGTGCTTGGAAACTTCAAGTCCCAGGACTGACACATCGCAGTGCAACTGTCAGTGTGCTCCTTTACACAATTTGCCGAATGAGATGAGGAGGATAAAGGAAAGAGAGGAAAACAGAAGCTATAAAATTAACTTTATAGAGTCCCTGAGAAACCCCTACCTCTACTGTGGTCAAAAAAAGCCCAGAGAGCCTTGTCCTCAGCTTAGAAAATGAAAAGCAAAGTGAGAGAGTGGTGACTATGCTGTGCTGCAGGAGGAGAACTTGTTCTTAAAAATGTACTGTGCCACGTTATTACGCTTAGTTAATTTATCTTGTACTTTGCTGTAGGTAAATATGCTTGCTCATTTCTTTTTGTTTTGTTGTATGTGGTTTTTTCCCATCAGAAAATAGTCATCTGCTTTATCAAATTGTAGAATATGAAAGCCAGATGCATTACATACTCATTTGAATGTTATGTGTTTCCCCCTCCTTAAACGTTATCGTTATTCCTTAATCAAGGAAAGAACATTTCCTGATCTTTCTTTTGGCCTCTTTTGGCCAAACAAAGACAAAGTTTGGCCCAAACAATGGAGGATTTATCGATTGTTAGAGCCCTAGAATCAATATTTTTTGAAGGGAAGTCGTTGATATCTGGGCACTTGCCAAGCACCACTCACTAGGAAGGAGGAAGTTTATAGGCAATCTTTGAGGGTTGGAGTGCACATCTGTCTTTGCACTAAGGACAACTGGTGAATAACGATTCAATCCAAATTTTTTTATTTTGTCATCAGTATGTGGGAAAAAAAACTAAGTCTGCTCAGGGTGAAATGCTGACCTTTGTCATGCCAGTGGGGGAAGCTCCCATAAGCTTTATTTGGAGCAGGGCTTCAGCCATGGCATATCACAAAAATTAATTACCTCTTAATCTGTTGTTTCCTGCAAGCTGCCTTATCTTCATTTGAGAAGCCTAGCCATGATTAGACAAAAGGACATAATTTGTTTAATGTGTATTCTTATAGGGCCATCAGAGACTGAAACCTGTATTGGCAGAATGAAAACAGGAGAGAATCTTAACTTCCAATTAGATATAAGAAGAGTCATGGTTTTGTGGTAATTAAATAATCTTACTGAATGGAGACATTGCTGATGCCCATGTGGCTTGTCTCAACAGAAGAAGAAGAAGAGCAAAAAAGCATTGATAAGTTGCCCAAGCACTGTCCACTTCAAGTTCAGCTGTGGGTCATGGTACACTGATCCCTATTATCTCTACTACTCTGGAAGTAAATGTCCGTGGCAGAGTCTGATGCAAGTTTTTCTGCAGTTAAGTGACACCAGAAGCCTCGTGCCTGCAAATCTGCGGCCAAGAGAGGAACTGAAGGTGCAAAACTATATCCTGATCCCAGTTCTTCACTAACTGTGCAGTGTAATGTGATCACAGGATGATGAAAATGTTTGTATGGCATGGTATCATGAGAGAGGGACACAATTTACACAGTGTTACAGAGTATTCCCTGACACTGAGTAGCTCCATTCATTTTTGCCCTAGGCACCACCAAGGGAGAGACATGACTATCTAAATAGGAGGCTAAAAAGGGATAATGAGGTCAGTCTAACCAATTCCCAGAAAAATCTTGGAACTATTTATAAGCAGCTAGAAGAAATCAGGGAGATATATAATAGCTGCCACTGATTTGTTAAGGACAAATCACACCAAAGCAATTAAATTTTTGGTAGGTAGTAGACTATGTGAGTTAGAAGAAGAAATAGCTGCCATATGTCATGACTTTAGTAAAATTTTGCCACTCTCTAAATGGGCAAGCTAAGTAAATATAAAGAAATTATTTTACCAAAGGGTGGGGACACAATTGGCCAGAAAACTACTCAGGAAGTATTTATTAGGTCTTCAAAGGGTCTGTCTTAAGGTGCTTTTCATAATTTTTGTTTGTAAAATGAAAAATTTGCATGTGCTAATATTATAGACGCAAACCTGGAAGGTTGGAAGGAAGGAGAAGAATTGAAAAGGATCTTGACACACTGAAGAAATGACCTAGAAATAAGAGGCAATTCCATAAGAAGAAGCATTCACAGTTAGGCAAGAGTGATTAACTACACAAAGAAGGAATAAGGAGTAACTGAGTAGGCAAGAGTTCTGCAGAAAAGGATCTGGGGCTGTTGCAAATCACAAACTGAATAGGAGTCAACAAGGTCAAACTGTTATGAAAAAGGCAAATGGATGGATAAAGAGAATTCTTGTCTGTAGGACATTTGAAGTAATCTTCCACTCTGCTCAGCATTAATAAAACCTCAGCTGGAGGCCTGTGTCTAGTTTTAGGAAATGAGTTTCTAGAAAGGTATAGACCAATAGAGAAGAGTTTGATATAGAAGTCTTAAGATTGGGAATGATTCATCTAAAGAAAAGAAAACTGAGTAAGGCAGTAACAGTCCTGAAGTATTTTACAGATGACTACAAAAAGGAATGGGGTGATCTCTTTCCCATGTCCATGTAGGACAGAACAAGGAATAATGGGCTTACAATTAAGAAATAAATAAGCTAAACACCAGAAAAATACCTTTTCTAACACTGGTGGCAGCCAACTACTGAACTCTACCATTTGAAGCCTTTTAAGACTCAGTTATGCAAGCCACTGAGACATAGGCACAGTAGGTGCTGTCTTAGGATGCGGGTAGGAAGTAGGTGATTTTCGCGGGTCCCTATAAGCCTTATCGTTTGTGATGCTGTATTCATTTGGAAAGGCCTGAGTTATTGAGACAATATATTTTATCAATACATTGTCACATAATTCAAATATTTTATACATATGAAAACCGTGTGTTCTGACATCTGGTTTTGTAATAGCTGCCATAATAAATTTTGCTTACTAGTTAAGTGATTGCATACATTTCTCCTTGCCATACAAAGTAGCATTTTTATTAGTATCTTCCAAGGCCCCATTTAGGGCTGTATCTTCTGAAACAAACTCCCTTTATAACACCTGCAGATGCTTTCATTATTTCTGACAATTTCGAAGAAATACCATTGAAACCCATTTAGGTTTAGTATGTCACAAAAAGCCAGAGAGCTTTGCCTACTCCTTTAAGAAGGCAGTGACTCATTTTCTGAGGATAAATATACCAGTAATAGCATAGCAGGCAGCGGAGAGAAGGTCCCTTATATTATCTAAGCTATCCCTTGCTAAGGCAGGGCTGTTCTTTACAGAGCATTTTATAGCAGTTTTTAATGATTGCTACATATAATGGTTGCATATGGCTGGAGGGTAACATTAGCTTGACACGCAGGGTGATATGAGCAGCCCTTTTATGTTTTATGAGTTGCTTGTCATGCTATTGCTCTTATATAGTTCTTTGAACACAGTATATAAAGTACATGTGCCAAAAAGAAGCTATGTACTCATTCCAAAAGAGCAAGGGGAAGGGCAGGAAGGAAATACCTGCCTGTTAGATGCATCAGATGAAAATCACTTCATTAATAGTGTGTTCAAAGGCTAAAAGGGAAGGATGTTTGCAGCCAGCTCTCTTGAAAAGCAACTCACAAGTGCATCAGCATAATTGGAAGAGAGGATCCTCTCTGCCAGCACTCCAGATGATGGGTTTGTCTCACTTACCCCATTGGTTACAAACAGAGGTAAATCAGTGTCCAGATATAATCCTGATTTCCATCACTGTGGAGGAAGAATCTGGACCATTCTTCTCTTTCAGGTCTTGCAGATCTATTGATTATCTGTCAGTACCTATGAGCTGCTCATAAATGTGAGAGTGTAGGGTCACATCAGCTCTTAATTTGTTTCACATTTCATGATCTGCAGTGAAAGAAAAGAAGCACAGCACAAGAGACGTTTTTCTTTATGTATATGTGTACACCAACACTGGGCCATCGTCAGACCATCACAGCTATCTAATGACTGGGGAACTTGGCTAGGTTAAAAATAACCTTTTCTTTTACTGAGTTATTTTAAACTCGGATCAGTTCCCCGATCCAGGTCACCATGTAGCTGCATGAATAGTCATGTCAGGATGTGCCAGTGTACTTGCAGGATGGAAAGAAATTACTGGAGGAGAGAGGGAGAAAGCCTACTTGTGGGGAGAAGCTTGTAGGAGCCTTCTCAGAGCTTCTGAGAAGGTATGGTGTGTGTCCTCACCCAGGGTTGGGAAAGACAGATGGCAGAACCTCTAAGACCATCAGGAAGTTGGCCAAAGTACCTTGGCACTAGCTTCATCAGGTGCTTCGCTCATGTTGTAGGTATGGGCTTCATAGAAAGCTGGTAATATGCCAGTTTACGGTATAATTTTGTGACCTTACAGTGTATATGTATAGCTGATATCCTCTATAGTATCTAGTGTCAGCTGTTAGAAGCAGCAACTCATGCTTAAGTGTATAAAGTAAACAGTTTAGGTGAAAACTGAATTGTCTCACAGGATGGTCAAGTATGAGCTGATCACAGGAGAGCTTGCTTTTCAGGTTTTCAGGCTGAAACAAGGCTGTTATGGATAGTTGGCAGGCAGTCCAGAGCAGGGCTTGTGAACCAGCCCAGGTGGCCAGTGGAAGATTTTGAGACTGTGTTAGCAGTAAATAAGGATTGGGAAGCATAATGCAAAGTAAATGAGGGAGACAGAGAAAAAAATCAGCTGCTTGTGCATGTGTGGGGGTCAGTCAGTGCAAATCAGGTCGTCAGCCCTCAGAGCTGGTACGGCAGCAGGAAAATCACTGCCCCAAAGAGGAGAGCGCAAACCAGGACACAGCCCAACAGCAGCAAGAGTGACGCAAGTGCAGCCCAAGGCCTATTCAGACCCAGGCACTTCTTACCCTGAGCTACGTTTTGGAAAGAAGTTCCTGCTGCCAATCATGTGCTTTACCACACCCTATTTCTTTCTACTGCAGAGTAATGGAATACCATCCAAAACTGCAGGCAAATCCCCAAACTTTCAAGAAGCAAAGTCTGAAAAATGTGATCTAAAGAGAAACTGGAAACTGGAATGGTATTTTGGATAGGTCTTACTGGAAACTTGTCTTCTTGGAAGTGGATCCGTGCCAGCATTGTAAATAAACCTTGTAAATTCCTCACCTTTCTGAAAGGTGGCTAGCAAGGAAGTGGTAAATACACGCTTTTTCTTGTTAATTACATATTTTGGAGTAAAATTTTAAGTTAAAATTTTTGGTCTAAATTGTGTTGCTAGATGCTCATAAGGAAGCCCCCATCTGAACCCTTAAATAGGATTTGGATGCATAGGAGGTATCCTTCAGACAAATCTCAGAAGCCCAGAAGCCTCAGAAGCATCTCTCAAAATCTCGCTGCTCAAGGGTGCCAGAATGAACCCTTAACAAGGTCATCCCTTCCTGACTTCTTTTGCTCCAGAAGCTGCTCCAGCAGATCAGGATTCCGTGATCAGCACGATGACAACCAATACGGTGGAGACCATATTGCTCATCTCCCCATTTTGCAGAGTGCATGTGTTCTGTGGAGTATTTTCTGCTCTGAATCAGGATGTTTGGGACTTCAGATCAAATGTTCTTACTGAGAGAGTCAGCCAACTAATCTCCATGCCAGGAAATGAAGCCATCTGATGTCCTGAGGTGAAGCTACAGGAGGGTGTTTGAGTCCAGAACAACTCGAAATCTGTTTTCTAAATAAATGCTCATTGGTTTGGAGTCTTTGAGCAGTGTGGGCAGAGTCCCTGTTTTCCCTATTTTTAATTAGTATTGCCTTGTTTTTATTTTCAGACCTTATCAGGGGGATAAATGCAGAATCTGCTACTTACAGGTGTGGTTTTACAGAACTTTGTATTTCTAAGGCAGTTTGTGAAAAATTCTGTGTGCTGTCTGAAGGCAAGAAAATAACACTTAATACTTGCAAGTTGCAATTTGTGGTTCTACCTGTGGATCTTGTGTATTGCAATATTGGAAATAAAGATCCTGGAGACTGAAAGAAGCATGTACCATTTGTTTGACTATAAAGGTAAACAGCTATCAGTGATGATATTAAACTCAAACAAATTAAAACTTTTTGCTAGATGAAGTCTTTTAAAATTTTGTCCTGTGAGCACAATATATCTCCATCCTCCCATCTTTTGGAGAATAAGGAAAGTTCAAAAGTGAAAACCCTCTCCTCTGAATTTTGGAGACATTCCTACTGCCTTGAAGGTCACTTCTGAAAAGAGTACCTCCATAAGATAAGTGAGAGTATAGGACCTGCTGGCGTAGACAACTTGTGTTTCCCAGGGCAACACAGTCAGGGTGGTACCCAGAAACGATACAATTTCCAAATGGAGAAGTGCGAGGGGAAAATTTATAGGGCTCTGTATGCAAGTGAGGTCTCAGTAAAATTTGATACAGAGCTGTATTACCCTTTGATGAAGGGAGCTTTTCTTTTATGAAGTTTCTAAGCTGTTTCCCAGCTGATTCAGGCAGTATGTACCAGGACCAGAAAGACTACTCTGACCATTTTTTATAATGGTCTTATTTAGAAGAAAACCATTGTTAGGCTACTTCTCATTTAACTGCAGCCATTGAAAACTTCAGACTCACATCCAAGTCTGTCATCTAGGACCCCAGTCACTGTCCAAAGGTATTTCTATTCCTCCACTGACTACAGAAGGCCCCACATGATTATCTTAGTGTGAAGTGACACAAGATCTGTTGATCAAATCTGACTGCAGCTGGTGCCAAAAGGGGAAGAAGATTCGGTCACCTCTTCTCAGTTCTGGCTCCAGCTGCCATGTCAACTTATCTTCTTCACCTCTGGCATCCAGCAGATTCCTCTGTGGGCCAGCTCAACTCAGAAACCCAGGAGAAAACTAAAGGCATCAGAAAACTGTGTATAGCTCTCTGCCGGTCTCGTGAGCTGAACTGGTTCAGGGAAGAGCCCAGAGAGTTGCTGAGCTGGTCCTGTGACATTACACCACCATGGTAAGATGATACAGATACGTGAGAGCAGTGAGGTCACTTGCTTGTGGTTTTTCAAAGGAAGTTTGGATAATTCTGGAGGAATCTGGACAATTTAAAGAAACAAGATATAGATCCCCCATCATATGGAACTGCTTGGAGTCTGATAGAGGATTTCTCTGATTAGGAGCTGGTTGCACAGGGTAAAGATGCCGGGGAAAAATGCTGACGTTTCAAGCCACATTTCTGTTAGTTTGTATAATGCCTCAGGGGACAGTGGGTCTGCATGCATAGCTTGTGCTTGCGCAGAGACCAAAAGAGCTAACTTTGTTCAAAGCTGAATGCATAGTAGGGACTGCTGGGGATACCAAAATACTGTCTTTGAAATTAAGAGAACCAAGGAAACAGCAGATCTTCTGCTAATTGGGCAGTCTCCACTACCCAAGCTGAACCTGGAGGACCTGGGGATGAGGCATCTCAGTAGCGAGGGGCACTGACAGTGAGGTCAGGTCATCTCTGCCTCAGTCCACACACAGCTCATGAGGTTGTGTTCAACGCCTGCACCATTTTGGGATCTCAAACCACCTTAATATGGAGAAACTGGGAGGATTTATGGACCTTATACTGTAAAGAGCATGGAAAGGAAGACCTCTGATTGTTTTTCCTTTGAGATTTACACTCTTTTTTTCCCCCCTTATCACTAGAAGTTTTGCCAGAGCAGAGAATGAATTTCACCATCAAAACACTAGACAGCTGTGCAAAAGAAGAAAGAGAAGTATTTTTCCAAAAAGGAAGCTCAGATGTTTCTGCCCAAGGCAATTCAGGATCAAAAGAAGGACACATTGATTTCTCAAATAAAAGCATTTTCAAATGAGAGTCCCTCACTCTTTGGAGTTTTTCAGAAAATTATTTGCAGATGGCACATCCCTCTGCGGTGTCACTTCTTCCAGACACAGTGAGCATTAAGCACATCCACGGTTTAGAGGCATTGCAGCCTGCAGGTTTATGATCCGACTTAGTAAATGGACGTGTTATGGTGAGTACCTCCTTGGTAAATAACAGTGGTTTCCTTACCAAATGATCAAAGGAAATGTTAACAAACCCCTGCCACCAGCAAAATACAAAATACCCGTTTATCAGCTATCTGCAATTATTTACACAAGAAGGTCCCACAGAGTCCAAGGAGGCCATGTGGTGCCAGCTGTGACGCAGGGCCACATGCACCTGGAGCTGAGGGGCAGTGAGAGGAGCCCAACCTCTGTGTTTTCTGGACACAAATCTACACAAATAGTGTTGGTGATGTTCTGGGGATGCTACTCAATGAAAAAGTCTGTTTCAAGTGTGCTGGTCCATATAGACCAATAACAAAATGCAAAGATTTGGCACAACATTCAGAGAAGCACACCTTTCACAAGCATGGGCAGAATCTTCACATCCTAGCTACAGCTTCCAGATGTATCTCAGAGCACATAGAAATCATTACTGAGATGAAAATCATATTTCTTTACCGGGCTCTACGTCCTGTCTTTGTCAGCTGTGTTCTCACTCTGATTTATGTACATAACTTTTGCTCATTTTAACAAGTGAAAGCAACATGTGTGAAAAGATGAGATGTATAATTCTTGAGGTTAACCAAGACCAAATTCTGTCAAGTGTAAAACTGCTTGTTTTAATAAGAGTTGTTAAATAATAATAAATTGTCTCAAAGCTGTATCTTTGCCTTAACAACTGTCTTAAGAAAAGACGCTCCGCAATTTTTATTGTTTGTGCATGCATAGTAAATGAACACCAATAACACAGATAGACATACATACAAAGTGGTTGGAGCAGTTCAGTAAATGACAGTATGGCATAAGGATACACTTAACCGCAGTAAGTTATAGGTAGAATGCCTTGAAACGTGACTCATCACATTTTGGGATGCTGGTTCAGTACTAATGCAACAGGGGGAGAG
>NW_010186379.1:44259-63893 GCF_000695765.1 Mesitornis unicolor | reverse complement strand
AACCAGCAGCAAAGCCTTCTTCTCTGCATAGAATCTTGGGGTTTCACTCTGTGCCTTCCCTCCAAGTGCCAATTCAACTCTCTATTGTGCATTTCTGCGAAACAAGGTCGCAGCCTTGAGGGTGGCATGACATTTGTCATGCCAGCACTTCAGACTGCTCCAGTAAAAATATGCCAGTGCTTTTGGGAAAGGATGTGGTTTTAATTTCAGTGTGAAAACCTTTATCAATGTGTTAGCATGTATGGGGTCTCAGGAGACTCTTTGGCAGGAGAATTACATATAAAAAATATACTACAGCCTCTTGAGATAGGAAATTTATTACAGGTGGGTTAGGTAGAAATAGCTGAGCCATATGTCACTAAATGATTAAAAAGCACCCTAGCAATATGGTCTCAGTGCACAGTAGTAAGAACCCAATTCAAAGCCCAGTGTAGTTAGCAGCATGATGCCCACTGAGTTTGTGGATTCTGAATTAGGACTGATTTTGGAATGAAAGAAGGCTTGTAGCTGGACAAGCCAGAAAAAAATGTGTTGGAAGAAAATTCTTTTCACAATCACTAGTGAATTTGTTGACAGATATTATGTAGAACTGGATGCAGACATTGCCTGTACATGAATGCTTTAACCAAAAAGTACAACACACACCCTTTCAGAAGGCTGTATGGCAAAAATAAACATCTGCAGTGAAAATAAAAGCATCTCTGAGCTCCACAATTCATCATGTTTCAGAGGAGACTTATATTAAGAATATTTGCAGCTGAAAATTTCGTGGCTATGCTTTCTTAGACTTAGTCTTAACCAAGAATAACATATCAAGAAAAAACAATTTTAAGTCACAAAGCAAAATAATTATCAGGCTAGAATCTTCACCATGTAAGGCAGTTGCAAAGAGTTATAGATTAATTCTGCAGGCTGGGATTTTTTTTAATTTAAGCTACAGCTACCAATGAAAGGGAAGTGTTTCAGCAAAAGAGAAAAAAAAAATTGGATTATATTTGAAAAACAAAAACCACAAAAAACAATTTTTAGTGTGCAGAAAGAGGTACCTTTGAAAAATGACCTGGGGGTTGTAACTATGCCCAATTGTTCTCAGAGGAGCCAGAAAGCAGCCTAACCTGTTTCTCCTGAATGCAAATCCGTCACTGACGCAGTGGAAGGCAGGGGTTGCACAGTGACCGTGCTGGGAGGGGATGGGCAGCAGCAACCTCAGAGCTGCCTTTGCTTGCTGAAGGAACAGGCAACAATGCAAGCAAAGTTAAAACCCCTGACTGATCAAACGCCCCTTTCTTAGCCAAGGCAGGGAGTAAAGTGCAGAGATTGGGAAAGCCAGAAACTGTAGTTGCAGTGGTGAAGCAACTCTGCAGCTGAAAGGAAATGGGCTGGTCTCAATTTGCTGCTGTCTTATTCTGCTGGGTTTCCTATTTTTACAGGCAAAATGCAATGGAAGGACAGGAAAAACCAAGGCAATATATCACTTTTTCTATTTTGCTTCTTTTGTTTGAATATTTCACCTTATTTAACATATGAAGTACAGAAAATGATCCCTTTGGTTCCCTTTTTCAAATTTAGTTAACTCATCTTTTATTACACCTGACAGACACCTGGTTTCAGAATAGTTTGTTCTTCCAATCATACTGTGCTCAAGTGAACTTGAGCTTATATGCAGTATCTTACACTACATACACTAAGCTTGGAGAGTTAGTCCTGAAATCAAGTACCTCTCTGAACCTGCTGTGATCTCTGTGTAAACCAGTGGCCACTCCCCAATAAAGGTATGTTTGTTTATCATTATGAACACAAACACCACTATTCAAGGACACCTTGTTTCAAAGCTTATAGTCTCTGGGGATGTTTAGTTTACCACAATAAACAAGATCTTTTTCAGTCAACCATGCCTGACAATGTTGAAATTAGTTTTAGCCACTTGCTGTTTCCATAAATCTACAGTTTAGCTTCTAAATCATGGGTTCTGTCCCAGCAGTCTCAATGAAAATCAATAAATGTTTTATTTCTGGAGTTGAAATAAAACTTACCACAATAGCATTCTGTATTGTAACTTCATATTCTATTCTTGTCATACTTACTCAGAATGAAGTTAGCCATTCCTAGCTGGTATTTATGATCAAGCATGCTTCAGAATAATGTATATAAATTGTGGTTTATTGATCATTGAACATCTGCTGGCACTTAAGTATGTGAACACAAACATGAACATAAGCTTTGCAAGTTTGCATTTTTTTGATGCTCATAAAATTATAATTTATAATCAAGTACACTGTGTTATGTTTTCTTTATCACCTTCATAAAGATAAAGTAATGTAAGCAGGGGCTTGGTTTACAAGCCTATTACAAGATTGAAAATACTTAGGATTTTATGATTTATGGAAGAAAAATTTCATTCTTTTTCCCTTACATCTGACACCATTTAATTGCATTTTGCCTGCTGTGGTAGAGGAAGTGTGCCAAACTGTGATTATGGCAAACAAAACTGGAAGTGCTATAAAATAATATTTTATTACAACGCATCCATTGCCAAAGGTGTTGAGCAAATGGCTTTGTCCAGCTTTCTGATGATATAGATTTGACCCATCCTTTCCAGCACTGACTAATATAGAACACATGCCTGTGCTGATGCAGAGCCTTTTTATAGTGTGTGCACTTCACACACCACTGTCACTGATACTCAAAGCCTTTTGTGTAAGCACAGCTTGAGCAAGGAGTTGGGAGAAGGAAAAGGATAGTACTAGAAAGAAATAAAATCAGAGCATCTGTGTCCCTTATGGGTCTGGGTACAAGAAAGGCCGCTGCACATGAGGTGGGTGCTGGAAAATTATGTTCTTGCATGAAAATGTGGGTCATAGGAGCAGAAAGCAACTCAGAAGAAAGAGCCTTTGTCTCATTTCCTAGAGTTATCAAAACTCTTTCATGTGGCCCAACCTGATAAAATTACCTCTTTATTTCCAGAGTCAAATGTGAGCTAAATCAAACATGTCAGCAGCATGTCCAGGTGTGGAAGCAGTAATTTTGGCCCCTTTGGGTTTGCAGACCTGCTTCCCTGCTGCTGTAGGCCTGACCAGCTCCAGGTTTGAGCAAATATGACTCCTACACTGGGCGTTGAACATAAGTTGTGTTAGGTAAGGGTTACCTAGAAAGTCAAAGTGTACTGGAAGATGTGACCACAAAGGCTGTGAGAATATCACCATTTCATAGGGATCTGGGGTATCTGAAGTGAAGAAAGAATGAACTTACATTCAAATCATACATTTTGTAAGAAATGGTGGCCTATAACAAGTTTCACACTTAGCTATCTAAATCAGACTTTAAAATACTTGGGTAAGAGGATCTTTCATGGGTAACAATTAACAATCCTCCATCCTTGATTTTTAGGATGTAAAATTACTGTGAAAACCTACTACAGGCTGTTTCCCGTATTTTAAATGAGAATTTCACCCTTTAATCACCATCATGTTAATGCTGATTAATTCCCGGGATATTTCTTCCTCACACCTTCCCTTTCCTGCCGCCACATGTATCTAGTGCCTTGCTTGGGAACTAAATGCTGGCACAGCATCTTGACTCCTGCACAGCAATCTCCTGCACCGAGGTCCGAGAGTGTGTCACTGAGCAGTCTCACTAGAGGGCAGCCGATAAAACCTCTAGTAATAACATTCTAAGAGATGAATGTCCGTGTCGTGTCGTCCCCGCCCCCCCCCGAGTATGTTGGGATATAAAATTTGGCCCCCTGAAATTGCTGGCAGCAACTCTTACTCTGGCACTTTCTGTTTGCTTTTTCCATGTAGAGCTGTAGAGGGGGAGCCACTCATCACTTTCACTCCATGGAACTCTGGGTCCGATGGAGCTGGAGAAGCTTTGTAAGGCTTTGAAAAAGCGTGAAGGTAAGGCAGCACTTGATGCTGAACAGCATAACTGTTACTTTCCTACCCTCACTTCTTTTCCTTGAGTCCCTAAAAGAAATGTCACAACTTACCACAAAATTTGCATAGAGAGATTTGTACTGCGTTCTGAGTTATTTGCCATAAAATTACTTCTTATGTAGTTATTTAAGTTCAAATGTATCACAGTATTTCTTTTTTATTCTGTAGTTTTTGTAATAAGTTGCAGTCTTAAGTGCCTCAAGGTCCTCTCACCTTCAGTTTCAGAAATGCTTCCCAGTACCTGTCCTATCCTGTAACACCAAAAAAGAAGTCTGCTACATGCTTTTCAGAGAAACATAAGAACAAGATCCCAAAAGCTTCCAAGATAAATACATTCCCTGAATTCCATACATTTATCGCACAGTTTTTATTAGTCAAAAATTTGCTTACAAGATTTGGTGTGGTTCTGAGCTGAGATACATTTTTCTAACTCCAGGGAATTGTCTTTATTAACCTGATCATATAGCCTACTGCCAACCAAAAAAATAATTAATTGTGCGTTTTCTCCACTCTTCATGTACCAAGAACTATGCCTATCAAAAATAGTCCTTTAAAACATAAACTATTTCAGAAGTAAATGCCACTTGATGTTTATAAAGTGCATTCCTCTGGCTGTGGCTGCTAAATGCTCTGCTCAATGCAGGACTCCTCATTTTAAGTAATTCTGACTTCCCCTAAGGCAACTAAATGTATCAGGACCTACTGTAATGTCCTAAATATGATCCTGTTTTATGTTACATATTCAAACACCCCATTTTCTTCAGGGGTAATGATGGACAAGTGAAAACCTGGAATTTGATAGGTAAAGGTTCATTAGAAAAATCTTGTTGATGAAATAGAGTTTATTGTTGAAGTTTCCATTTCACATCAACACAGTAAACAGTATTTTCTTTTCAGTACCAATTAATATAGCTGAGTGAGCAATTAAACACAAATTTTCTGCTTTTTGTGTTTGCATAACAGCTGCACTTGGTTTGCAGTTTCACCAGATATATTCATTACTCAAACATAGTTAACATTTTTTGTTCATGAGGGTAGTAACTTGAGTCTTTGTTTCTTAATCAATTAAGAATGCTCAGTCCTTTTTTTCGATGCATGCATGTGTGTACGTGTGTGTGTGTGTGTGTGTGTGTGTGTGTTGCACACACAATTCCTACTAAACTGATTTTGCCCGTGACTACAAAGGCCCCATAATACTGGCTCTGCTCCCTGTTTCAGTGATCCCACCTCATTCATCAAGAGAACAGCCAGAAGGTACTATCAAACCAGTAGTTTATGGAGTAGAAACAAATAATACATGATCACAGATTTCATAAAATGCTACACTGTTTTCCTCCTTCTCTGCACCCCCACAGACTTTTCTCAAACCATCCCTGTTAGTTCAGGAAGTGGTAAGTTATATTGGCTGGGAGAGGAGTTCAGTTCAATTCTTACTCATTGCATTCACACAAAAGAATTGAATGCACATGCAAAGTCTGGTTTTAAGGGATACAGTAGGGCCCTTATCTGATTCACCTAAAGATCTCCCTGGTAAGGAATTGGCAATGAATTTCAAAAGCCTCCTTGGTGCCTTGTGTCAAGAAGATTTCCACCCTGGGGCAGGATTGAGTCAGAGGCAGAGTTAAGATTGTTCATGAAATACAGAGTGTGATACTTTTGGTACATGTAAAAGATTTTTAAAATCTGAGGTCAAGACTTGATGATTTTTAAAATATATTTGTAAATATTTAAAGTTTTACTAGCGGTAGTACTCATTTGGTATATGAAGGACTGTATCATATGTTTACAAGAAATCAGGCGATGTAAGGCGCTGCTTCTTTATGTTTAGTTGCTTTGTTCCTAGAAAGACAAGGATAATGCAGAGCCTACTCAAAGACTCTACCATCCCTCCAACCATGACAGCAGCAGTAGTCCAGCGGGGTACCGCTAGGGCAGTTTAAAGCCCCAGCAGGTAGCCTGGCTCCACCCCTCAGCTGCTCAACCATGTGGAGCTTACGACTTGCTGCGAGGACCAGATGCAATTACATATTCGGGGATTATTTTTTACAAATTACTATTGCTGTAGTAATATTGCACTATACGAGTGTGGTAATAACAGTTATCTTTAGTCATTCCCAATCCCTCCTTCTCCTCTTCTCTTGACTTCACCTTGCTAAGGCATGAGGCCCCTATGGGAAATGGCATCCCATGCCAAGGGAATTCTTTCCTGTGTCCAAGGGCCTCTTTCATACAGCTGGGAGAGGAAGTTTCTGCGTGGCCTACAGCTGAAAACAGTCTGACCTATTTCCCTGCTGAAATACTGCAAAGAAAACACTCAGTTTTGGGAACAGTATTTTCCATACCCAGCAGGTGCTTTTTAACACGCTAAAGACCTGTTCATCTCCTTGAGAATACTCACATGCTTTCAGTTAAGCTCATGCTGAAGTAATTTGCAGTAAATAAATATCTTCTCATAGCATTGAGGTAGGCAGTAAAAATCCCCGTGATTAGCATCCACTCAGTTTTTATGTCTATGAAATAGCCTGCTGACTCCTACCAACTGCAGGTACAGTTGAGTTGATATGCCCAACCCACAGGTGCAGAAACCTTTGAATCCCTAAAAAAATGCTCATTTTAAGCCAAGTTCACCTTCATATTGACTTTAAACAAGTAACCCACAGATGAAAGGGTATAAAATTTGTGAATAATTCATTTATTGACTAAGTCATTTAATGACTAAGTCATTATTATTAAAGTCATCGTTTTCTACAGTGGTCTGTATTACTTTCCAAATATCTTTGCTCGTCTGCATTGGGAAAATTACTACAGAGTGAGAATACAGTCATTATAAGAAGTATAATAGTCGAATTTAGAGATGTGATCTTACTTTCAGGAGTGCCTAAAACTCCTTTTTTTCCAGTCTGTCACAAATACCAACTCATAATTAAGATAGAGAGTGGGTCAGTAGTTAATAATCTAATTAACCAGTAATTCTTGAACAGACAGTAGGAAGAGACATAAGCTGATGAATTAGGTTGAGGAAGGACTGAAGGCAGTACAGTGCAGCCTTTTCACTTCCGCTCACCATGTTAAGTAATCTCCTCCATTGCAAAGTGACTGCTTTGATTGAATTGATTTTTCCTCTGGCACAATTGATGATACAAGGTGCAAAGAAATAAACAATCTGGCCCAAGAGACTTTTAAAAGCCTGCCAGTCTAAAGCAATATGTGAATCCTCCTGTGCAATGGCTACATCTTCACAGACCACTTAATTATACCCTGACATGAATAGAGCTGCTGTCATAAATGCTATCTGTAACTAAATAATTGTTTATCACTGCTGCACAATTTAAAGCAATCCCAGATTATTGTTCATTTATTACAGTTAGATTATTGTCACTAGGTTACAGTGCTGTGACTGCCTCTGCTGTGGCACAGCAAACTAAATCTACGGAGTTGCCTCACTCAAGTGCCTAAATTAAGTACCAAGTGTGGAGGTTCATGAGATGTTCAGTGGAGAGAGAAGGTGAAATAGGGCATTTAAGGTAGGTTCCTGCCCTCGTTCAGCTTGGCAGACAATTAGTGCCGACACTGGGTCAAGAGGGTCCCCTGCACACCCATCCTGAACAACTTGCAGCCCAAAACAAGAGTCAGTGTGTGTAGAGTTTAACAACATAAAATTGAAAGCTAGCTGTTGCCCAGGTGGATTTTAGACTTCAAAAGGAGATCTGGACACTGTGTCTTTATGATGCTTCTCTCCACCAGCCAGTCCAGTTATCACTGTCAAATCTGAGTTACAAAGATGATGTCCCGGTCTGGTCACACTTTGCACCTTTCCTTGTCCTCACCTCCTGCTCACATCTCTTTCAGCCCTGGCCAGGGAGGGACCACGAAGCAGCAGTGAAAGATGTTGGGGTGCTGGCTTTTGAGGGGTTCACAAGGTTTGAGCAAGATTGTCCTTTCCATAGCAGAGATATGGCATATCATGCACATTGTCCTTACTCCAAGAAGCAAGACATGCCAGAGACTCCATGAATAAGAGGCACTGTGTAAGTTGACCAGGCACCTGCAGTACTCAGCTTTGCCAAATTGAAAGAAATCATGGCTAAATGGCAATAGGAAAACCCAGTGCAATAAAATACCATCAATGAGCAAGCGCTGCCCACTGCTTGCAGGGCTCCCCCACACACCACAGGGAACAGCCTGATGAGAAGGGAAACGTCAATGACTACAAAAATGGAGCGTGAATGTCATGCTCTGGTTTCACTGTTTTGAGACTGACAAGCCATCTGCAGGTGTGTTCCCTCTAGAGAGCACGTACCCACATCATCTCCTGCTCCTTCACCCCAGTTGTAGAGTGGGTGAGCACATCACCAGTGAAAACATGTGGTGCAGCATAGATTGTGCCCAGATCCTCCAGACTCTCTTGAAAATCCCATCATTTTAAACAAGTTTGCTATACTCATGTGATAAATGATTTAGTCTCAAACAGAATTCTAATTAAAGTTCACAATTTATTGAATGAATAGAGACAAGCAAACAGCACTGGGTGCGCCGGGAGTCTCCGTTCCACCAAGACGTACACCGTACAGTTCTCATCTTTGGTTTATATACCTGTTGCTAATACATATTCATAGCTATTTCTGAGAAAAGGTTGGTCTTTACCGGAAATCTTCAGCGCATGCGCTTTACAGGTCTCTCTTACATAGCACTATGAATCAGCAATACATAACACTATGAATCATTATGAATCAGCAAAAAAAACACTATGTGGTTATCAGCAAAAAAACCAAATTGGTCAAAGCTGATATGATACAATGTTCATTAGGTGGCTTTTGCAAGAAACAGGATCCACACACATACCAGCCTGCTTCCCCCAAGCCTGCGGCTATACAAGAACAAGCAGAATGATTAAAAGTCACATTTCCCCTGTGGCCCTAGCATTGTTCCATTGAAAAAGGGATTAAAGAAATCTTGGGAAACATTGTATTACTTATCACTTACTAAATGGGCTGATAATTGTGTGGAACTGGGTGGAGCGAGAAGTCTTGAGTTGCTGATAAGAACCAGAGAGTGGTCTCAAGAACTGGCTAAACCCGACCCCCTGGATTGAGCAAGAACCGAAGAACAACTGAGTCTGCGCACGAGCAAAGGTTACTAGAGGTCACGAAAAGGAGCCCTCCACGATTATCACCAGAAGGCACTGCGCAAGCGCAGTTAGGAGGAGTTTATGGAAATGACTTCCTGGAACTAATCTTAATACGAAGCGGGGATAGGTCATGCATATGTATAGGTGTATTGGGAAATCCTATGTATATGTAACATTTTACCATATATAACCTCAGCGAGCGGCGGCATCCAGCACACAAGATCTGGAGAAAATATCTCCCTTGCCGCCCACCGGTGAATAAACATACCTACTTTACAATCTTATGGATTGTGGGGTCTGCTTTGTATCTGCACGTCACCATATTGACACGAATCAGGTGAACACATTTCACTCATAATAAGGTTGAGGGGCCAGCCTAGAGGACAGTGACTGCAATGAGGTGACACACACTTGCACAGCAGTGATTGAACATCTCATTGCAGCTTGTATGCTGGAGCAGTCAAAGCTCAGGGGTGACTGGACTGCAGGAATGAAATGGAGATGTAGGATGCCCTGCGCAGGAGGCATTGCAGCAGACCTAGGCAGGATACTTCCACTGGCAGCCTTTTACAGTGCAGTTCTTCTACTCAAGCAGATGGCTTATCCATCTCTGCTACCCTGTAAACAACTGGTTATGAGGACAAACTCTGGTAAAGTCGGTGGAGTTATCCTATAACAACAGGACCAGCGTTTGGAGTTAAGACCTCCATAAGCTATTTTTACCTGGTCACTGTAAGGTACATTAAGTCAAAAGTACAAAACTAGGTGGACGGGGTACTAAATATTACCTTGCACTTCACCGTTTCTTATCGGGAAGAAATAGCTCGTGGCTTTGCCAAAAAAACAGTGCCCTTCAGGCAATTCTCACCTCCTTCAGAAAAGTAGGCAAACCAGCTTTGAGTTGAGCTGGATATGCAGCCCACAGCCATTCAAGGTAGAAGAATTAAGAGGCTTCATTGTTTCTGGTTTCTCTGCCATACAGGAAACAAAGCTTTGCATACCTATACTTCACCAAAGTGTTTCAGGGTTATTTTTGTCTCCAGAGTTAGACCCGAGATAAGAAGGCAAAGGATTAACGTGCTTTGAAGCACGTAACTGTATTTTAATGTGTGATTAAAATCCACAAGCACTCTGCTGACACCAGCAATTAAATAATGCAACAATTCACAAACCATTGTTTAAAACAGTCCTGATTTTCACGATGGGGGTGGAAAGAGTACACCGATAACTTTTAATGTGTTCAAGGCAAATACCTGAAAGTGAGGTATCAGAAATCACAAGTTAGATAGACTGTTAACATACAAAGCAGAGAAATATATTTTCAAGAATAGTTTCGTTTTTCAGGAAGGGTTGTAGTAAAGGAACAGAAAGTGGAACAAATAATTTTTTTATTTTTGCAAGTCACCTCTCCTAGGTTTTCCGCACCTGCTGTACAGCAATAAAGCTGTCAGCATTAAAGATACTTATTTTTGGAGCAGACAGATTTTTTGGCGTTTTGCTTTGTATGCCTTAGTTTCACTTGCAAAGCAATCTAAAGAAAATCACCAGCTGGAAGAATAAAACCTCTTGGTACGGAAGGCAAGAGACTTCAATCCTCCACAAGATTCAATGCTGCATGAGTAGCGTTGTTATAGGTCAAACAGTCAAGGGTTTTATAAGAGTCTGGGTTGTTGCTTCTGTTTGGTCTTGCCTTTTTAGAGTTTAACAATACTCCAGATTTTGCTTGCTGTTTTCTAGTGCATTGGAAACACGAGTTGTAGTACCTGTGGGGAGCCTCTGACAGCACCAGGCTGCCTCCCTTCCTTCTACACGCATATCACATACGGCCTCTCTACAGCTCCATGGGATGACACTGGTGCTAACACTGCTCTGTTCTGAACCATAAACAACAATTTGAAATTAATCTACAATATGCCTCTTTTTTCTCTTTTTAAACTATTTTAGCTCTGCTGTTTCCTTTCAGCTTTGTTTCTTGATTTCAGTCATCTGTCACTTGAAGAAACAACTCTCCTTGAAAAAGAAACATAATTATGTTTCACTCTCTGATCTCCTGTGTTCAGTAGTGTTTTTCAGGTATTTCTAGAAAAAGCAACAAAAGATTGAAGAATCCTAGCAGGATCCATAAAAAACAAGCAGTAGTCTTTTCTCAAAGCCACACTGATGCTAAGAAAATGTAAGGGCACAGGAGAGATGTCCAATGTGCTGCTTATGATATATCAGGATGTTCTCTGTCCAAAGCCTAAAAAGTGGGGATTAGCCATATTTATTTTCTGCAGCATGGCTGTTTCCCCTCCATTTGCCTATGATTGTGTTGGCATCTCTGGCATCCCACAGAATCTGAACCTGCAATTAAGGGATTTACTCCAGGTTAGAAGAGAACAGAGCTTCCAAGGATATAGTCCACCCGAGAGTCTTCTGAACCTCTGTGGTCAAGACAGGTTGAGTGGGGCTGGTGCCAAGCACTAAAAATAATCAGATCCAAATTCATTATCCAGCATTGCCATTGGACCTGGAAATTCTGTGAACTGGTGAAAGATGCCCATGCATGGCGTTTACAATATCTGAATGGGTCTCAGAAAGGCTGGGAAACTATAAATTGTTGAGCCTCCAACTACCTCAATATCAGTTCAGTAATACACAGGCTGCCATTGCTGCATCTGAAAGAAATACCTATGTGCTACTGCAATTGCTGAGCTCTCACTGTTACTTCTCCCCAGGCAAATATGTGGCTTTACAGGAAATTGTAGTTGTGTTAGGAACTAGGAAAAAAGCATGATATGGCAAAAGAAGGAAAATATAAAGCAAAAATGCAACAGCTTTAGCAAAATCGTTACCATACCTTAGCAGCTAAATTTGAAAGAACAAGATGAACCACAGCAAATTGGTTTTTTTTCTTTTTCCTTGCACCTACATACATATTTATGAGTGTAGAGACTAAGCACAGAAGAAGCACAAAACATTCCCATTCTCAGTTGATGGAGTTTTACATCCATTTTGCCTGGATCTGGATGACTCCACAGGTTTAGGGGCAAAAAATGGGAAGAGCAGAGTCCGAACAAAATGCAGTGATATGTAGCATGTTCTAAGGCATTTAGGACATGCTACTGACAGATCTATCTGATCTATCTATCTGATAGATCTATCATGCCTCTGATAGATCATGTGTGGTTAGAGTCCAGAGAGAAAAAGACAAAAGAAGAGTAGGATGGAGAAAAAGGTAACAAATGGTGAGAAGTGGAAATAAATGAGGCCCAAGGAGTAATTTTCAGTGACAAACACTTTCTTTCGAGAGAACTGTGATCTCATTGTAGATAATTTGCAAACAAAGGACGTGAAAGATCTTGGAGAAATGATTCATTATCCACTAAGCTCTACCTAGAACGCACCCCCACTTGCATGCAAAGGTTGAGGGGACCCTTTTTTAGCTTATATAAGCACTTTTTATCTGCCTCCTAAAATGCTGTAGTGGATTGCCAAAGCACAAACATGGCGCCTCAAGACTTGTCTCAGACTGGAGCTTTCTTAGGATGTTGATCTCAACAAACTCTTTTGTAGGTGTCCTCTCAGTGCCAAAAAAAGTGCATGTGAGAATTCTTTCCGTAATAAAGGAATATAGCATCCCATGGATTGGTTTGTTAATTGTGGCTATGTATTTCTTGGTGACTGATTATGGCATTAAAAAAATTTTCCAGATGTACACCTCAAGAAAAGGAAATTAAATCACACTTAATGATTGCACTTCTTCAGAGCCTGGATGCCTCACGATGCATTCATAGCATTGATTCAGTGGTGGCACATAAAATCCATCTCTCCAGAGACTCCATAAGACAAATTTATCAATCAAGCCCAGCATTTTGAAGGTCATATTCCAAAAAACATTGCTAGAGTACTATTCAATTGATAGTTTTATCTGGCAGTAGAGTTATAACAGACTCTTTAGGCAGACTTTGAGTCAATCAGTTACCATGAGATTTGGTCTCCTATTCTATTGATGCCTGGATTTTCCTTTTTGCACAGAGAAGGTTGTCTTTGAGACCATGAATCTGATACTTCTCACTATTATACCTCCACGTGGAGAACCACGTGCACAAATGTTCCAAAAAAGGTGTTAAGCATTTGCTTTTGCTTGATTAGTATATGCAAATAAAGTAGTTGCAATCAGGCTCTTATTTCCTCTCAAAAATGTGGCCTGAATTCCTGCAGAAAACAACAACAAAAAAATAGTCTAGACAAAAAACAAAGGGATTTGGAAACTTACGACACTCCCTTCTGCCATGCTTCTGTCACAATTATTGTGAGAAATGAGGGTATGCTGGCAGGTGATACAGAAGCAAGGCATATTAAATGTTGTTGGTACTCATGAATAAGGATGGGTTAACCGAAACATAGTGTGTGTCATAGCCCAATTCCTGTTGTGTGGAGGTACAGCAACTCTGACCCATGGTGGAACAGGACAGAGAAGTCCTTATTTAAGACTTGTACTTGAACCTCACCCGTACTACAAAGCCAAAGGTGGCTAGGCTTGATGGTAGCAATATAATTTTTATTCTTTAACTGTCTGAGTTTCACACTCTGTTCAAGTCATAAGACTGCAGGTGAAAAGGAAGGCTTTATAACATTAGTAAAGGAAATATCAATGATAAGCCTCCTCCAGAAGTGACATAACACTTTGAGAAGGTTTGGAAGGAGACTTTCAGCCTGTGATCTATGTAATTAGGTTTTAAATAATTTAATATTAAAATATTGTTTTATCAGCACATAGGTTTCAGCCATGAGATCTCTGCACTTACAGAAATTAATCCAGTGAGGACAGGCCGTGCCATGGTACCAGGACAGGCAAAGACACAGAAATTCTTCAGGTAAACAAGAGGGAGCAGCTCTATTTTCTCTCAGGTTCAGTTCTGTGTATTCAGGCTTTGCATTAAGAATAGTCTATATACCTGCTTGGCTTCAAAAATCAGCACTTTCCTCAAAAGCTGTGCCCTAAGGCTCTGCCTTCTTTGTCATGCAAGTGAGCTACCTCCACCTTTGTAGAAGCCATGAAAAGATCGCTTCTTTTTTTTTTCTCTCATTGCATACCCATATGTTTATATAGTGATTAACTTGGCAGCTAACAGACGCACTTATTTTAGGGTTCTTAAATAGAAAAGTCCTCTTGTATCTGCATGTCTCTGATACAGTCAGATGTGAAAGGTTTTCTTTCAGTTACTGAAGAAGAAAATATTTTCTCTGCTTGCCTTTTACATTAATGTATTTTAAATAATTGATTCCTTTCTGGGGAAAAGAAGCTGAGCATTTTCCTCTACATGCCGATCACTTCTGAAGCAAGATGCAAGATCTGATGGACCAAAACTCCTTTCAGGTCTGCATGACAAGGGTTGATCCCTCAAATTAGTTAATACCTAGTAACAAATGGCAGCCCTTCAGGCACAACATTTATTGGAATAAACCAATGTTTTATTTCACTTTGTGGAGGAAGTGCAGAAACCACCTATGAAGAAAAACCCAAGACATTGATAGAAGATTTTGAAAGGTATGCATAATTTAAGGATTACAGTAATTGACATGCCTCCTATTCTTAGGTTTCTTTCAAGTCAGGGGTGTGTTTAGTAGATTCTGCTCTTAAATTATAATACATGTGAATTAGCTATTCATTCCTGTGTCTAGATCTTTGCAAATCATAACACATTTATAGAAAGCAATCTCCTTCCATTTTGTAATTGCTGAGCTCAAGGGGGTTTTTTGCTTCTGGATATTACACTGGTAGATTTTAAATGGTGGTTTCAATTTGCCTATCCAACAGCAAAATTACAGCTGAAATTTCAGAACAGAATTTGATAACATTTTTTCCTTGGCTTGTATTCTAGTTCTGCAAACCCAGACATGAAAATATCTCTTTATAAAGGTGTAGGAAGCAAGATCTCTGCCCCAAGAAGAAGATAATTTAAACCAAATAGAGAGGATAAGAACAAAGCGATCGAGTGAGGAGGTGGTTGCAGATAGTGCCGGAGGGCACACTGAGTGAAGTCTAAGTGGAAGAGAGACATCTGAAGAGAGTTCTGAAAGCAAAGAAGGAATTCTCTTAATGAAAGGGTGACTGTTACAAGTGCACGATGTTGCTTGAGAGTACATAGGTCTCAAGAAGAAGAGGAAAGACAAAGAGAGCATTAGGCAAGAATTAGATGACGACTATACCTCAACCCCAGTAAAGAGGCTTGCTAATGTAATTTATGCCAATAAAAAGTATGTACTGGCAAAATTTTTTTTCCTTGTGAATACCTCAGTTCAGCAAGTGATAAACAAGCAGCTTTACATATATACATGAGTGTGTGTGTGTATATATATATATGTGTGTATATATACACACATACATACAGATCTACAGAACCTTTTGTCAAAGAAAGAAGATCACAAAGACAGCAAGCATACCTACTACGGTGATAAAGACCCAAGACATTTCCTGGACAACAGGAAAGAAATTTCCTTTAATCCAACATGTAAAAGAAAGGGAACCAAGGATGGGGTGAAGAGCGTAAGTAATTGCCAGAGGGGCAAAAGAGGAAAGGAAGTAAGCTATGAAGCCTGTGATCCAAACCCTTGTGTATATCAAGTTCAAACTGTCATCAGATGAATATGGGCTCTGATAATTTAATTTATGATGAACAAAATTTAATTCTGGTTTTGGGCAAAAAAAAGATAAATTTATACATTGAAAAGCGGCCATTAGCTTTTCCATTAGCAGTAGGTGTGACAATTTCAGCTCACTTGAGTTTACAAAACAGATGTGCTAACCCGCATGCTGGGTGTAGTGCTTTGGTCAATTATTCACCTTTATTCCTGCCCTTTCAAATGTAATCTTTTTCGGTTTTCCTTCTGCTTCATCTCCTTAGCAGTAAAAATAATGTAAATTACTTCACTTCGTTTCTGCTGATACTTAGAATAGTGTGATTAATTTGAACAATAACTCACCAATAAATAGCTAATATTACTGGCTAATTCTGTAGCATGGATTGTATAGATTTGTATTACACTTTTCTCCACTAGTACTGATGAAGAACTGCAGCAGTTGGCACAGCTCAGAGAGTTGCAGAATTAGGAATCAGACCTAATGTTTTGGCCTAGACACTGTGATGACCTAAATTCAAAAGCTAATCCCTGTCTCAAGTAGTTTGTACTATAGATTATACCCATGACAGCAATCATGGAACAGGAGATTATGACTTATCTTCACAAAACCACTTCTCCTCTTTACAAATTACTCTTTCTGGAACACTATCATAAAAAAATAAAGCATTATTAATTTATACAGCTCCCAAAAGTATGTTAAGTGTTTGAGCGCAGAAGCAGGCCGGATGCAGAAGAGAGGCATTTTTAGTCTGACAGAACCAAGACTTTGCACATCAACTGTTAATTTTCCCTTTTTTTTGGTGGCAGTTCTATAGCACCGAACACTATTTCTTACCTCTGGACAGTGGAGATTGTCAGGTACTGCTAGATACTGTTTTAAAGGTACAGAGCACAATACAGTATACCAATTAAATAATATTAACAATTTATTCCAGAGAGGATTTCCCAGTGTTTTATTTGAGAGAAACTGAAGTCCATACCGTCCTCTTTAATGTAAGAAAAAAGCTCAGAAATTACATTCATTGATCTTGCCCTGTAAACCTGTCTACCAGTGCTGCTTTTTTTACTGGCAGACCATTAAGGCATAACTTTGACATGAGTGTATTTATCTATTTGTAAATAAAAATGGGGCAGCAGATATATTTCATTTTGAAATTGTACCACATGGTTCCATAATTAATTGGGCTCAACTGCTCTATGCTTTCATTTGTTCCTATTAATGTAGAAGCATGTCAGAGCTTACAGAAAGTTAATCACTGACACTAAGACATAGATGTTACACAGCGCGCAGTGCATCATTTCCCTGTTTGTGCTGAGTGTGAATTACTATGCTAGGAGAAACTTGAATAATGCCACAGATCCCTCATACCTTCAAGCACAGATGTGCATCAGTGTGAGTTGAAATATAACACATTAAATCATTTGTATGTGTTATCTCAGGGATTAATTTAACCCATTCACCCTTTGCAAGCTCCAAAGACAGAAAAGCCAGGTGAGTCAGGGGTGCTGGGCGGGTCTTGCCTAGGTGGGGAGGCACCGATAGACTCATCCTCACCGCTCCATGCCTTGTCCTGGCAGATCCCTGGAGAAGTGCTCATACCTATGACACAGCTTTAACAGGGTTGAGATTTTTCCAGCTCCCTTCAGTCTGCAGATGTTTTCAGATGTCTTCAATTCAGGATCCTTACCTAAGCCTTGGCATCCGTATCTCAGAGAAGCCTTAGGCAAACTGTAGACAGCAGAGGCCAAAACCTTGGTCCAAAAAAATCACGCAGCTGCTGCTGAGCTGTGGCAATGCCTGACCCAAATAATATGAGTGTTCAAATTCCCAACTTTTATAGCCAGAACAGTACCAAGCTTTGGTTTGTTCAGCCTTTCTCTTGGTGAAGCTGAGCCACTAGGCAGCACAACAGGGACAGCTTCCACACTCATCACAGATTTTGGGTCAAATGAAAGTGCGACCAGCCCCAGCACCCGCATCCAAAACACACAGAAACCCTTCTTCGCTACTGAGTGCCCCTACCACCAGGTGACAGCATCTGGGTCTCCCATAAACTTGTAGTTTCTTCCTGCCCACATGGTGGTCATGAAAGTGTTCTCCAAGAGGCAGGAGATGAAACTGCTTTCTTATGTGGAAAAGGGTCTTGAAATTCATGGCTGCTCAGAGTGAAAGTTTTAACCAAACAGCCCATTAAATGAGCGATAAACACCAGTGCTCTGTTTTTACTAAAAGAGAGGACAGGAGTCAGCACTTTGGGCTTCCTCTAATGCTCCCATATGCAGAGGAAGATCCATAGAAACACTGTGCCCTTTCCAGCAGGGATTTTTGCCAGTTTCCTCTGCTACAGGCTGGCGTAATCCAAGACTGCAACTCCCAGCAGCCTCTGAGTTATTTTTTTCCCTCTGGCAGCTGGAAGGAGAGGTTAACCCACTCTGCTCATGGAGCTCCCACCCCGATCCTTACCAGCACACCTAGAGGCAAAAAAGGATCTTTTTTCCCCTACAGGCTTCTCCCATTCCTGCCCCCCCAGACCACCACTTCTTCTCTGACTCCATAATTAAAAAAAAATTATAACTGAAACTGAGGATAGCTGTTCGCAAAAGTTCCCTCTGTTCTTAAAGGGCAGGACTAGCCCAGAATAGGGTCAATGTAATGTATTTTGTTTTAAAGCTTACCTGCAGAGGATCTGACATCCCCAGGGTAGCATGTTTGGATGTGTAAGTATTGAATATACTGAAAAAATAAGCAGGAGACATAGTGGGATCATGAAGCCCTCTGCTAATTAATTGCTTGGAGATCTCTTGCAGTGAAAGGCAGGAGCTCAAACTTGCCCTATTCATTTTTGTCAGCTGTTAACAATTGCAAAGAAACAGAAAATATTGAAGTCATAGGAGAGAGAATGAAAGCACAAAGGCCTAATATTATTTTCTTTGAGGTTGCCATGAATTGCTTAGGAAGCAGTCCCATCTGATAGAGAGCAGCAGATGTTTACTGTATCCTGTTGGTACAGATGTGGTACCATTTAAGTGGTACAATTTTATGTCACTGAAAGACAGCAGATGACCTATCTCACAGTAAAGGTATGACATTGAGTAACAACAGAAAGGCTCATATTGCTAAGAAGAAATTATTTTACAAAAGTTATTACAAGATATCGCATCCTGCAGTTGTCAGCACCGAAACACCCGTGGTTTGAACTCAGTTAGGGTTCTGCCACGTTTTAGGAGTCCCCACATTGCTGTGCCAGTGTTGAACTCTGTCATGGCCTTCGGGTCCCCCAGCTGTCCCCAGGGGGGTGCCTATGGCCAGGGCTTGGGTTGCTTCAGGCAGCCCTGTTCCCCTCAGTGGGGTGGTGGGACAGGTTCTGCCTGCAAGGTTCTGCTCTGCCACCTCCAGAGAACTCCCGTGGTCCTGGACCCCAGGAAGTACCCAGGCCCCATGGTGCTCTGGCTACTACTGCATATTGACTGTGAAATTTTATTGTACTATTTAGCTTTACAAAGAATACAAAAATAATTACAGTCAGCAAAATAATTGAGCTAGAAGTGTTTTTCAATGCATTATCCTGACCTTACTTATGTATGTGTGCATGTGTGTTTGCTTGCTGAATTTTCTGAATTACAGTGAGAAAAAAACCACAACAATTTGCAGCAGTTATTGGTTCCTTGTGTCAAATAGCCTGTTTCTAGACAAACCATTACTACGACAAAACGATGCATAAAGGCAAACTGAGCTGGCTTTGTCCTAAGGAATTGCACATAACTGGGGAAATTACAGAAATTACAGAAGTAATGTCTGGCTGAGGATGCTCAGGCTTGGTCTCAGCTCCTGCAGTGCTGATGTGGCTGATGCCAAGAAAGGCTGTAAGCTGGGGCTTTGCTTCTACAGACCCCTCAAAGCCCAGGGACCTCCTCACCATCCTGCCAGCATTTCTTCCTGTCTG
>NW_010186379.1:35988-44228 GCF_000695765.1 Mesitornis unicolor | reverse complement strand
AATGCCAAAAAGCCTGCAGAGAAATGTAGCCATCATGCAGATATTCCCAAACCAGCAGCATAGCAAATGCTTGTAAACAGTTTGTTATAACCAAGTGCGCTTCCTAGCAATTTCTCAGAAAACACCAAGTATCTTACAGATTCAAACAAGACACTCACGGGGTGATGTATTTTGAGAGGGATGTGAATGCAGTTCAGATTGTGTATATCCCAAGATACTTCTGTTTCTCCTGCAGCCACCTGATTGCAGCTTGTAACCTGCTGAGTTGTCTCTCCTAGAAGCTCTTGTTCCTTAAACTCTATACCATGGACCTCCATGGAGCACAGTCTGTCATATGTGTTATTTATTATGTTTCTACAGAGCCCACTATAGTGGAGCCTGTGTGTTGGCAGGCTTTTACTACTGAACAAAAAGGTAAATAGAACGTTTCACCGTCTTGGAGATTGAATGGGAAACACCATTATAAACCACCAGTATTGCGTGCAGAAAGATGTGGGAATGGGCAAGAGGGTAGATCTGAAGTATAGACTAGTTTGCTTGAAGGTTTGGACTGAGAGAGGTCTGTAGGAGTATGGCCAGCATGGCAAAAGCAAAGAAAGCAAAATAAACTGATTTTTTTACTGTTTCTCATAACACAGGGACCATAAGGGACAATTAATAAAATGACCGGAAAGCAGATTTCCCCAAGCAGTGTATGAGGACATTGCAGAGATCTAAAGTGCAAATGAGTTCAAATTTTATTCACAGGAAATAGACCCAGGGACATTTGATGAACCTGGCGGCCCAGATGCAGCCTCTGGCAAGGGAAGCCTCTGTGATGTGTGCTGCAAGGAGCTGGAAGGGCTCAGCAGAGGAAGGATCTTGCCCTGCTCCTTACGCTCTTCCCAACAGCACTGGACATAAGATGTAATGAGTGATGTAGCTCCTGTTTATAAGCTGCAGCAATCCAAACACTAAATAGCACTTGCTAAAAGTCCAGTTACTATTAAAACTAGCAGTGAGAATGAGAAGTACATCTTTCTTCTGTCCAAGCTCTGGAAGGATGCTTGTTCGCAGAACCTTCTGCAGGAAGCTTCATGTAGAGGCAAGCACGGTGACACCTAGGTGATTGCTATAACCAAAGCCTCCAAAATCTGTCACCAGTTGGGAGTAATGCTGAAAGCTTTCAAACCATCCTCTGTGCCATGTTAACTGTTTCCTGCACCACTGAATAAATATTTCACTTCCCTTCATGTATGAATTTCCACAGAAATTGTAAGTTGTTTCTTAAACAGATGGAGTGCTTGAGTCAGTCCTTCTATCATTTTATTTAATAGCAAAATGGGATTTGTTATGTTTTTCAGGAAGAATGAGAAATAATTCTGATAGCTCTTCCATGAGATCTCCTGCATTGCTGACGAAAAGCATCGGAATCACACACAATAAAAGACTAGCAAATCTGCACATTCTAGAACAAGAAGTGTATTTCTGGGTCTAGTTGTGAGGACAGTTGTATAGAATTTAGCAATTGCATTTAAAAAATCTGTATAATACCATATACAAATGCAGTTTATAACTAGACACGCTTGGGGAAGTGTCGTTACTCCTCATTTATCTAGGGCATATGGACTAGTGTGATGATAAACTCAGTACATGCACATTCAGGATCTCTGGTCAGGCTAAATGTTTGCCTTATTCAGCATAGCATGCCTTAATAATGTAATTCAATTCTTCCTCATTTTTAATGTTATTTCAGCCCGTTAACATAATTTGGTGAGCTATTATAGTTGTTACAGCTGCTAGTTTTTCCCTTAATACTTATTTCACTTATGACCTCAGTCAGAACTAGATTTAAAGTTTGAGATGATGTAAGTGAATAAGGATTATTAGATTTATTCATATGGCAATTTAAATAAGAAACTGCCTGGCTTAAAATAAATGGTAAATGAAAAATGCATGTGATTTATAGACCTGTCCATTCTAGAGATTTATACATGGAGTAGGATGATTAAGTAAGAGACAGACCTGATTATATGAAATATGTAATTTTTGTAATGCAATATTGGAAGCAAGCTGCTAAACAGCACCAGCATAACAATGACTGCACAAACGGCTTTTATTACACTCTTACTGTACAGCTGGTCTGCAGTCATGTAAACACAAGCAGCAGGCCTCTGACCATGTCTTTTCCTTGGCAATTGGTAGATGGTGTGATGTTCCCATGAAAAGCATCTTCCACCTCCTGTAAGCAGGCTCTGGGACTGGAGTGGCCTCCAGGCTTTGTCTATTCCTCCCATTTAAAAGCAGATTTCCTATGTGTCTCTGCTTTCCTATGAATGTGTGTTCAAGTGCTCCCTAGGCTGAATGTCAGAATTATTGATCTTCTTCCATTAAACTCTCCTGTATCAGAAATATGTAGACATTTCTGAGACTTGGCAGAAGGAATCATGCCTCTCCCTTAGGACCTGAGAACGTCCAGATGCATCATCACAGAAACAATGGGATCAGCCAAAATCCTTCCACAATCCTACTTCATAACAGAAAGACCAAGCTCTTCCTTTGCTCTCCATCAAGCTTGAAGAGAAAGAAACAATTCCTTTCATGGGTTTTAAGACTTGAAGAAGCTATTGTAATTATTTAGCCTCCCTACCTGTGTAACGCAAGCCGCAGACCTCCATTCAGCAGTTCCAGCCATCATCTTTAGTTCAGGACTGGATGAAGACCTAAATCTTACCATCAATACAGTAAAAAGCCTTTGTGAATAACACAGGTGAATTGTGCTTTGTACTTTTCGCATCAGAGCATTACTGCAACCTCCTGTGTCTCCTAAGGCACTTTCTGATCATGTAAGAATAAAGCAGTGATGCTACTTGAGGTTATTGTGGCTTTTTTGTGCATAGAGATGGGGACATTTGAAGAGCACATGGGAAACATACATGCACTGTGTGTAGGGATACTAGGCTATGCCATTCCACATGAATTAATACATTTTCTGTGAGAAAGCTTAATAAATGTGTTCCAAACCAGGGGGTCTTCCATAACATAATTTGCATGAAATAGAATTGACACAGAATTTTTAAATCTAAATCCCAATCTGATTTGTATAAAGTAATTTAATTTCCTCCCTAGTAATTATATGGATTTTATCAATTATATCAATTAAATTGTCAAGCAGATTTATTGACCAGTCATCTACAAGACACTTTTTTTAAAATGCACTATTCTGTTATCATCAACTGATCATGCATGTCTAGCCTTAGTTTTTGGTGTCATTATGTGCAGCTGAATAGTCAAAAGAGAGGATTCTAATAAATGAGTGGTGTGAACCAAATTTTGAAAAGAGGATGGAAAGCTACTTATTTTGAACTGCAGACACAAAATAACAGGTAATAGCAGATACAATCAATTTAGATGCTTAGCCATCCTACGTGGAAAACACACTTTTGATTTCTGACCTCGGAGCTGAACCTCAGTTAGAGATCTTCATGCTAATAGCTATTATCTAAATGTAATTATTCTTGCAAAAATGCATATCCAGTTAATTTTAAATGTAAAACCTGAGGTACAAAATTTAAGGTTGATTCTGAACTTGGCAACCTATGCTTTTCAGTACATTGAATTTTCTCTATTGCCTGGGTTCTGGACAAGTGGCAAATCTTTCCTGAAATAACCTTATTATCCATCTTGAATAATGCCATTATTAAAATAAATCTTAATTTGTCAAAACAGATTACTAGAATCAGACATCTTTCTTCCGTTGCGTGAGCCGCGGTGCAATTTCTGATTTCTTTGTAACCTTTTCCCTATTACCTTCTACAAGTTTGCCAAGAAAATGAGAATAATACTGGAAAAAGAGCCAAGAAGTTACACAGTGGCATGCAGTCTCCTCTCCCATTATGGGTTCAGAGAATATGTACCATAGCCCATAGCATGCTTGGTCTTCTAGAATATTCTAGAACTACACTTTTTTTTAGAAATACTAGGCACACAGCATGAATAAGAGAAGACGGAGTAGTCTACCATCAATAAAACTAAGCCCTGTGGTGTTGGTTGCAGGAAATCACAAACCTGGTGGTTGATGTTATCTCTTATTACAACTAAACTTAAGATTTTGCTTTTCACTGTTGACATAGAAGGTCTGAATTTTTGCTTCATGTCACTGTAATGCTTGAACTCTAGTCATAAAATATTTTTAGAAGTTTGAAAAAGCAATAAATTGCATGAGATAATAAGAAGAGCTGACATGTGAAAAGCAAACACCTTTTGGAATGAAAATAACTTGTTGAAGCATTGAAGAGCTACTTGGACTATTTCAGAAATACTTGGCTGCATGCATAATCTCAGTATTTTTGGTAAGCATGACTGTGAATGTATGCTTTAGCCAACAGCTCTGTATGACTCTGGTGGACGATGTCGTGAAAGATATTTCATGATGAATATGAAAGATAAATAACAGCTAGCTATTTCAGTGTCAAATACAGACCAAATATGCCTTCCTAGCTACCTGATGGCTCAGGACTATTTTTCTGTCATGCTTACCCTTTCCCATTCCACTTCTGGGGTCCCTCCTTTTCCTCTTTGAAATCCTCAACAGCTCTTCAGCCTTCATGTACATTTGAAAAATAAAGAATAAGGGAAATAAATTGTAAACACTCAAGCCAAGAGTGTTGGAGAAATTTCTTCTTCGGAGGGGTAGCTGGTTGTTGACTGTTGTGAAAACAGTTTGCTGGAGTCCAGAACAGCAAATACAGCTCCAGCCAGGACTATGCTGAAGGCATCAGCCCAGATGTTTACAGATGTATTAAAGCCATACTAAGCAGTTCAGGAGAGAGGAGAAAAAGTTGATCCTTGTGGTCTGGTTTCATAGGACTTCAGACACCAGTCTGGTCTCCAACATAAAGTAGCTGTTTTACTAACCAAGTACCTGAAGGTGATGCTGATGGGTGGAAGTGTGTAGGGCAGTGAGAAGTCACATATGTGTCTGAACAGAAGAGAGCCATTATAACCCATATATTCCATATGGTTCCCTCCGCTTTGCCGTTTGCTTTGTTGGAGCAGCACAAAGTTGAAGAAGCAGAGGGTACCTTTGGGCCTGCACTGAGGCACAACACAGACAAGATATTGTGGAATTACTGATGTTTTTCATCCTGTCTAGGAATCCTTTATATATGTCAAGCTGCATAAAGTAAATTGCAGACAGGCAGTGACCACAGCTCCCTTGTTCCTGAGTCAGGCACCTCATCCTGAGTAAGGCAGCAATGTTTTTACTGGTTAGTTTTGTGATGCTTTCCCATTAAAGTTCAGGGGCAGGAACTCAAAGCATACACAACAAAATGCAGGATGCAACTGAGCTCTTGTCATGCAGAAATTCAGGCACTGCAGCAGGAACAACAGAATCAGAAGTGTTGTTAACTCAGCTGAAGGGTGCCTCACCAGAAAAATAATACTTTTCATTATGAAGATGACACTGCAAGACCCTGAATCTTAAAGAATATAATTTTTTCAGCTACAGAAATTGAATAGTCTGGGTTTGATTTCTGGCCTTTGGTGTTTAACCTAGCTGTAATTACCCAGGACTGTGATTTAAGGAGACGGTATTTCATTCCTTTCTCCTCATCTAAGAGTAGCTTAAAAAAAATAAAATTTATTATTTAAAATGGGAGTCAATAACATACTGGTATCATCTGAATGACCTGAGGAGCAGATGTAGCAGAGAAGAAAGAAACATTATTAAATGAACTGTTTCATCAGGCGGGTCAGCATCTGACACCGTGGGAGGAGAAAAGCGAGGTCAGGAGCAAGGTCCTTACCTTGGCCATAAGATCCTGCTCTAGAAAAGGACTGTCAGATTTCACTCAGCCCCAGACAAAGTGATGTGGGGGTATGGGTTGGCAGAAATTCACATCTCCTGCTCTGCCAGCTCCTTTCATCCACAAAACTGGTGATGCTGCCTTACGGGCTGCGGAGCCAGCAGTACCTCAGCGGGTTTCCCATCAGCTGTCTCTGCTCCCTGCACCCACCCACAGACTCACAAGGGATGGTTTCTTTTTTAATTGCCTCCTGTGAAGAGCTGTGCTGTTCAGACATTTAAAAGCATCCACTACCAGGTGACCAAAAATAAAGCTCCAGGTTTGAAATTACATGAAGTTTTCGCTAAAATTCCCTCGTTTTAAGGCTTTAAAGAAGGTGAGGGATTTTGAGAAGCACTTAAGACAGTGGTGGTTCTAATATAATTACAGGACTAAAAATCAATTTTATACTCAGGATTATGTTTTACTCTCTTAATTCTGTAGGTTCAATACACAGTGAGACAGAAGAGAGTGTTTCAGCCAACGTAGCATTGGCACATATGTGCAGGTAGCAACTTCTGTCACTAGCAGACCCTGTGTGCTTTGTTGGCTCTTCAAATATTATAGTTATCACTATTGTTATCATCCTTGTTGGTATTTTAGCAACAGCAACCACATTTAAAAGAAATATGAAGTGCAGAATCCCAGCAGATATAAGGTGTTTTAGCTTTTTATTTAGGCATGCATAGCTGGTACCTTCCAACTTGCTCATCACTTGAAGGAACTGCTGCAGAAGATGTTTACTGAAAGGTTTTCAATCTGGCAATGCTGAATTGTTTTCTGTAAGTCATAAGATGCTTGAAAGAGACTGATACTGAAAACATCAATAAAACAGAAAAAAGAGCTGCTACCCAAACAGAATCCAGGTAAATATAGCATTAGCAATACCTCTGTTTGCAAGCTTCTTCCAAGAGAAAAGGCACCATGATACATGTGCATTTTCCATCTAATCATGGTGAAGATCCAGCCACTGCAAAGGTAGCAGCTGTTGTACTAATCTAGATGAATATGTCATTTTCTACATTTTCCATCCTGTCTCTGGAAGCATCCCAAAGCCACACAGGTTGGGTACCATGCATTGTTGGCCCATAGAAACCTAGTATGAGAGATCCATGAGTCATATAGATTCAAGATATCAAAAATGTAAAAGATACAGAAAGAGATTTAGGAACCTTTAAAATGTTTTAAAGATGTAGTTACAAAAAAATTGTAAGCAACAATAGGCACTGAAGTAAGTTTCAAAAATTGCTCAGGCAACTAGCAATAATATAAATGCATCTTCAGTAAGAAACCTCAGAGCTGACATTTTTTTTCAAGGTGTAACAAAATATTTTCAACAGTTGTAGATTCCTAAAAGCTTAAGAATCAATCTTTTGACCTGGCATAGGCCTCTGCCTAAGAGAAATTCCCACATTACAGTTGAAATCTCCAGGCTCAGCTAAACTCCTGGAATTGCTAAATCATTTAGGACTGAAGTAAAGTTCAGAGCTATGTAACTCTTCTTGCTCCAGCAAATCCACCTAAGTCAAAACATATTTATCATTTAGCCATGAACTCCATTGCCGGTTGGATACTGTTTTTCTAAATGCTGTAAAATACAATGCAATCTCCCCTTTCACCTTGCACTCTCTTGCCTTTATATCCCAGGTTTCTACAGTCTCAGTGAAAAATTGTTCCTGGCATACTGCTTCACCATTAAGTAAAAAAGAAACCAAATATTAGAAAGATCTGTTTCTTCCAAGAGATTTAGATATACAGCAAACAGATCTTGAAAGCACCAATTGCTCTGTCTTCCCTATTTTCCTCTACTTCAGCAGTTAATAGCCAAGAGTAGCACAGTACTTATTGAGATTATCAAGACATTGACTGCCTCCAAAAAGCCAGGACTTCTTACGACATCACATCACATATCCTTGGATCCAGGAGATGCCACTACCATGGAAGTGACAGCTCCCACTGAAAAAGAAGTGGGAATGTAGTCCTTTCTACTGAAAAATGCTAGTTATGTGTAGTAAGCAATGGCTTTTGTCCTCTTCCCTTCCCAGTTCCCAGACAAAGCCAACTTGTCTCTGCCATCTGTATCAAATTATTTTATTTTCTGCATTTCAGTATATTTTGTTCTGCTTGAGATTGTTCAAAGGGTTTTCTCCATGGATTTTTTTTCTCTGTCTTCTTTTCCTTGGCTCTCAGCTGGTGTCCCTGCTGGGTTTTTTGCTGTAGTCTTTTGGCTTTGGGTGTTGGGTTGGTTTTTTTGTATGGAAGAATCAATGGATAATTTCTCATTTATCACCCTTTCCAGGAAGAAAGCAAGTGTTCCTTAGGTCACAACTGTTATTTCCACTGTTTCTGTATGTGTGTGCAGTCTTCTGCTTCGGCACATGCTGTTGAGACCATGTTGGTAGGAGGAATTCC
>NW_010186379.1:26509-35957 GCF_000695765.1 Mesitornis unicolor | reverse complement strand
TGCTGAACCTCAGCCTCAGCTGGTCCCCAGCTACCGTCTGAAGGAGGAAGCAAGCATGAAGGCACAGCTTCAAAATAAGCACATAGGTGCCTAACACCCATCTGTACAGGGCGGCTACCAACTATCCTTGCACTGAGACCCATCAATGCAAGGAAAAGATGCTCACAGAAGAAGAAAGGATGGTTTTTCCTGACCTAAGACTACTGGGCCAGGGCAAATGGCCTTCCTCGGGGAGGATGGAGAGGCACTGGATCCTATCCAGGCACACCTCACCTCAAAGAAGGCAATGTCAGACTTTAGAGGTCTGCTGTTTTTTGAACTGTATGCCAAGGAAAGAAAACGATACATTCCTGGTTTTAAAATTAATTGACATTTATTTTCTCTTCTCCAGATGGTAGAGAGAAATAGTCTGAGTGGGCAAGGGTATTGGTCAAAAGAAAACCTGGGCCCATTACTTTTCTGTGGGGGCCTACTGTGCTTACACAGAGTGCCAGCAAGAGGGGGACAGTTTGGGTAAGGATTTGGAGAAGGAGAGTTGGCAAATTGTTTAAGTGGTCAGGATGAATCCAGAGACTGAGCTGCAGAAAGCAAATGAGTTGCAGCTTCACATCACTTCTTGTTGCACATTTAGCTAGTTGAATCTATTAAATATTTCAGAGCCCTGCCAAAGGATTTTTACTAAGAGCTTAGTAAGATACAAGATCCATCCAGGTATTTATATAGTGATTTTTCTGGTATAGTATCTGTGTATCTGACATAAAGGAAAGCTGGTTCACGCCAAGTGATAAAAGTGTGACATGTAGAAAAGTGGGTCCCAGATGTGTGCTCAGCTTGTGCCATTTGATTCAGAATATGCCAGATCTTGCCACTGCAGATTCATTCTCTTTTTCTGCTTTCTGCCAACACAAACACCTTTAATGAATTAATTTTTTTTAAAGCGCAGAGCAATAATTTGACCCAAATTGACAAAAGTTGGGTTTTTTTCTATTTGTTTTGTAACTAACACTGCTAGAACTGATAACTGAAGCTCCTTATACATAGAAGGATTTGCAAGACAGTGGTTAAGACCAATACCAGTTGTATTATCTCTTATGCTGCAAGAAGGATAAAAGTAAAATTACAACAGGGGCACTCTTTAGGAAACTAATAAAAATGTTGCTACTTGGTCACAGTCAGGGTGACAGACTAATGGCATGCTGAGAAACCAGTCAGATAATAAAATAGGAAAATGAGTACAGTCTAAAACTAGGCAACAAATTCTTAACATTTGTGTGTTTGTGACTGACAGTACCTGCCTGCTCCAAATAAGGGTCCAAATTTAAAAGCCTGCATCATTGTAGGTAGCTGCTGAGAGCATTTCTCCTCCGCTGCTTAGCATCCACCATAGATGCTCTGATGCTAAAGAGCCTGCCTCTCATTTTCAGCGCTGGCATGGAGCACAGAGACCAATTGAGCAGAGACCATGGAGCAGAGACGGGAGCAATGCACCCATCTAACATGGCAGAATCAATACCAAGTAATTGAGTAACATATTTATTAAAACTGATGTTAATGCTTCTCTGAAAGAAGATTATCTATGAATTGCTTACCTTGATTAGGTAAGGATCTAATTAGATTAGATTCACTTCTTGTGAAACATAAATGGAAGTAATCAGAAACGATGCATGAAATGTCGAATGGAAGAAACTTTGCTGATGTGTTATTAAACAAAATTAGAGTATTATCAGAATTTAGAAATAAGGAAAAAATGAACAGCTATTTCCTAGATTCACTGAATGCAAGATTAGCAGAGTACTTGAAACTATCAAGACCCTTCTTTGGAATAAATGACTACAGATGCATTTAGGAGCTGTAAACAGCTGAGATGTAATCTAAGCTCACCTGCAGCTCCATATACAACACATACACAGTCTTTGCTCCCTAATAATTCAGAGCAGGAGTCTGGTGAAAACACTGTGGCACTTACTCGGCAGCATGCGCAGCTTTCCCTTCTGTGGAGATGAGTCTTCGGGACCGTATGCCATAGGGACCTGCTCTTCTTTGCTTTTGAGTAACTGTTGCAAAAATGGGAAAATAAATCCAGTCTTGTGAGGCTGGCACCGAATACGTGACAGACACAAGTCAGGGGACAAATAGTAATTGTTTATTTATAGCAACATTTACAGGTTCTTTTGGATTCTTGGTGATAAATTGAAAAGCTACAGGTACACTAAAGGTTGTATATCTAATATAATACAACAACACACTATAAAACTGACACACACACACACAAACACTAACAACAACAACAACAACAACAACAACAACAACTTGACTGCTGTAAGCCTGCTGCCTGAGGCTGCCTGACAAATAAACAAGCTCATTGAACAGAAATACAGTGGAGCAAAACCAAGAATGCTCTCAGGGAAGCATAGAAATGTACCTGAGGAGAAATGTAAAATACACTCAGGGAGTATGTACTTGAGGAGGAAAAGTATATCACTCAGCGTTATCTGAGGTAAATAATCTTACCCACAAAGTGACCCGAGTGGGAGGGATGGAGAGGGAGCGAATTTGTCAATCCATCCAGTCATCGGTATGGTTCTGAGTTGATCCTGTTCTGATTCTTGGGCCGAAATTGGGGTGATATTTATACTCAAATTTTTACATTACATCAGCGGGGCATACGTGTGGGTGGCGATGACTATAGACAATCTTATCACTTATGTTAATGTCACAAAGTCTGTTAATTCACGCCTGCATGGGTGGGGGTAACAGCTCCTTTCTTTAGGGTGGAAAAGAAAAATGGGGGACTGGAACCATGAGGCCTCCTCCCCATTTAACACTCCTCCAGGCATCCAGATAACACCAGATATCCAGATATTGATGGTTGCCACCTTGCCCAGTGCTGAGTTTCATGCTTCCAGGCATGCAGCTACATGATGTACATGACTTGGACTTTGTGATTAACTTTTGCTCTCTCTCTCTACAGTAACTCAGGACAAACTGCAAAGTTTCTCTGTTGCAAATTGAGGTAAGAAAGAAGGCCTTCATTTTTTACATCATAACATTTTTCACAGATTCAGATCAAGCTTTTGGGATTCATGCTAAAAGAAGTGTTCATGCTACGACATCATCTATGTAGTGGCTTTTGCATAGATTTAATAATTATTTCAATAATTATATAATAATTATTTCAAGACAGAAATAATACTGACTTTGCAGATCAGGATGAGGGGCTGATTGCCTTTGTAGGCAGAGTGTCTGACATGCAAGACACCTACAAAACTGACTGAGAGGACACAGAAGCTCTCTGGCACTGACACATTCTCTGTGGGACACTGCTAACTGAGCACACCCTTATTCATTGCTGTTTGAGGGCAGGATTTTAAAGTCCTGAATACTGGAAGCCAGGAACCTGAACTGCATCCCAAAATTTACCACCATAAAATTGCTTCTGGGTAAAGGTTGTCTGCAATTTAAGGTAGCTGGGCCAGCCTCACAGAGGTTTCAGCCCTTGTATGGTTCTGAGGGTCCTAAGGACCATGACTCAAAACTCAGCTCAGATTAAAAACTGACAGCCAAAAGTAACTGCAACAGTTGCTTCTGTACCCTCTTAACCATCTAAAATCCATCCTCTTGTTAAAGACTAAGCACTTAAGCGGGCCTGTTTAATGTAGATGGTTGTGGTGACCCACAGTGGCTCGTCTCCCTTGAGGGATGAGATGTACAAAGCTGCAGGCCCAGCACTAAGTCAGGCAGGAGAGTGCTCTGTGCTATGATACAGCAGCTGTGCTTCAGGTGGTAGCAGATACGGGCTGGGCATCATCACCAAAAAGTTGAAGGAAACATAACAGTGGTTTCTAGCCCTGAGAGGTGTCCAAATAATCCCCAAGGTCTTCTCCCACAGCATATCTGCCAGCACCTTCAAAACACATGCTCCTTTTCCTCTCCATCTTTTGCAAGAAAGTCTGTAGACTATATTTAATTGTCATGTATTTTCTTATAATTAGAAGACTTGATCTACAAGCGTTAAAAATTATGTGCAAAGGTTTTGACTGTGCTGCAACAACAATAACAAAAAGTTAACATCAGTTGTGATAAATGATTTAGTCTCAAACAGAATTCCAATTAAAGTTCACAATTTATTGAATGAATAGAGACAAGCAAACAGCGCTGGGTGCGCCGGGAGTCTCCGTTCCACCAAGACGTACACCGTACAGTTCTCATCTTTGGTTTATATACCTGTTGCTAATACATATTCATAGCTATTTCTGAGAAAAGGTTGGTCTTTACCGGAAATCTTCAGCGCATGTGCTTTACAGGCCTCTCTTACATAACACTATGAATCAGCAATACATAACACAATGAATCATTATGAATCAGCAATACATAACACTATGAATCACTATGAATCAGCAATACATAACACTATGAATCATTATGAATCAGAAAAAAAACCCCACTATGTGGTTATCAGCAAAAAAACCCAAATTGGTCAAAGCTGATATGATACAGTGTTCATTAGGTGGCTTTTGCAAGAAACAGGTGTTTGAAGCTGATACAATGTTCGTTAGGTGGCTTTTGCAAGAAACAGGATCCATACACATACCAGCCTGCTTCCCCCAAGCCTGCGGCTATACAAGAACAAGCAGAAAAAGTCACATTTCCCCTGTGGCCCTAGCATTGTTCCATATCGACATGAATCAGGTGAACACATTTCACATCAGTGAACAATGTGGAATGTAAGGACTTGTGTTCGATGTCTCTCTTGGCATTTGTGGCGCAAAATGTATTTAGCTTAAGACACATCTAATTTATTTTTGCAATGGCAAAACAAACATTACCTTCAGTTATAAAATCTGCACTTAAAAAGTCAGAGATCTTACTCAGGCATGGGAAAAAAAAGCTGGCAATGGAAGACTGTATCAGATTCCAACTCATTTCGATTTTTGAAAAACTGTTATTTTACTGTAATTCAAGAAACAAGATGCAAGAAAATGCTAGGAGTATTATAACACACCCATTACACAGCATCCCAGCATAAAAAGGGAAATGTCATCCGTGATAACAGAGAACTGAGAAGCTGCACCCATCAGATGCATAGTCATCACTGAAGAAGCGACACTCTCAGGGCCTGCTCGAGCAGTCTTAGGCCTTGTAAATGCCAAAACAAGTCTGAAACACTCAGATAAGTAAAAGTCATGAGAAGTGGTAAAAGGATTTTTCAGAGGGCAGAGAGAGAACAAAACAGCTAGAAAAGACATTTCTAGCATTTGGGAGAGTAAGTTCGGGTGGTGCTAAGTAGACGTGTTGTGGAAAATACAGTTCCATAGCTTGGAAAACAAAGGCATTGGATAGATATTTAGACACCAGGTTGTCCTGGTTTGAGTTAAATAGAACTAATTCTATTTATTGATTTTACTTTTTCAGTTGTGTCTTCCTTCTGAAACCAAGGGCATGTTTTTCCAGACAGTGTGTGCTTCTGCAAGTGATAGTGCTTGATGTTTATAGTTACTATTAGGTATGGTATGTAAATATGGCTCTTGCTTATACTTGTGCCTATGGAGACCAAGGCCACTGCACCGTACTGGGTGCCCTATTGGGGTGTCGTAAGTAGAGCTGTCGCACCTGCAGGAAGGAGCAGACAGGGCACATGACCCAAAACTGACCAACAAGGAATTCCACCCCACATACCTCATCCTCAGTATAAAGCTGAGGGATTACAAGGGTCAAGCCCTTTATTCTGCCATGGCTGATGTCCAAGAAGAACCCTGCTAGTGTCTCTGCCTTCAATCCCGATCCGTGCGTCCCTGAATCCAGTTCCTGAATCCTGCGCCCACCTGTTGCTGAGTCCAGTCTGGGACCTTTCCAGTGCTCTGTTCCACAGAGCCTCAGGTGATGTAACCGCTTGGGGGGGGGATTTGACATTGGTTTTGTATATACTTGCATATATTTAATTATTTTCCTATTTATTATCCTGTAGTATTATTGTTATTGTTTTATTAAACCCGTTAGGTTTTTTTTCCAACCCGTAAATCTCTCTCCCTTATTCCCTTTCCCTTCCCCTTCTGAGGCGGAGAGAGGGGTTCACAGAGAACGCCTGCCCATCATTTAGTGGCCAGCCCACCCGTACACCACGGCACAGGTTGATTGTAATTAAAACCTGTACCTGTGTATTTTTTTCTTTTATTTAAATACTTTAAAACCCAGGATGGGGAATGAAGAATGTTTGCTACCAGAGGCAGGTGGAGAATCGCTTTGCATTTTTATTTATTTTTATTACTATTTTTATTTTCGCTACTAGCTACTGTACTTTCTAACTCGTCTCCTTTATTTCTAGCTCGCTTCAGCAACCGGAGAATGTTCGTCCTCCCGGGCACACAGGAAGCCCCCAGGACACAGGTGGGGGCACTCGGCTCCGTGGAGCGGCGCTTAGCTGAGGGTGCCGGGGTGTCCCCGTGTCCCAGTCCCGCCTCCCGCCCGGAGGAAGGGCCGGAGTTGAAAGGGAGGGGAGCTGTGTGGGAGCGGGTCCGGGACGGCGATCAGTCCCCGCGTGCGCCCCCAAGCGCGTCGGCTGCTGGGACAGTAGAGCCGCCCCCGGGCAGCCATGTGTCCTCGACCCCCCTGAAATTCCTCAGGCTCCTCTGGCAGCCGGATCGCCCCGCCTGGGGGAGCCGTCCCCCAGTCCCTCCACGGAAGGAGGACGGGGCGACGGTGCTGGGGTCCCTGCGCGGGGCCGGCTGCTCCATGGCGGAGGTAAGGACAGCGACGGGATAGCTCTGAGGGCGCTGGCTGCCCTGGGCCGGTACCGGCAGCGGCGTGGAGGCTGCGGGGCTGCGCCTCCGCCTCGGCCAAAACGGGGGGTATGCGCCCCGGGGCGGGCGGTCTGGGGGCGTAAGTGGAGGCGAGCTGCGGGGTAACTCCAGCCTCTGGGATCAGGGTGGCACCGTGAAGGGTACACTCGGGCAATAAGTACCCGGCAGCGATGGCCGATGCCCCTATTTTGAGCACGCCACGTGCAGACCTTGCTGCACCTCTGCCTGCGTACACCCGCTCACATCCTCCTCCTGAGAAAGAGCTGTACACATCTGTAACTCGGAAATTAGCCGAGCCTTTCAGCTGCAGGGACTGCTTTTCTGAGTTAAGTCGCTAGTGGGCATAAAGTTTCATTATTCCTAAGTAATTTATGATCTGAGACCTTTGTGATACACCGTGCAGATACAAAAGATACAGTAAAGCCAGGATGATGCTTCTGTGACTCAGATATTTGAAATATTAAGATGAACTACCAACATTTTTCAAGCTGGTTTTGAACCATTATGTATAAGCTGGTTCTTACTATAAATTAAAGGACCAGCATCAACTAACAATTATTACATTTGTCTTGCATGCTATGATTTATTTTATTCCTTCTTTCTTTTCTTTTTCTTGTTCCTCTTTTTAAAATTTTTTCTTTTTTTCTTTTATTTCTCCATGTGTGAGCTTGGTTATTTTTCTAAGGCAATTGCAAAACTAGTTTCTACACCCAAACTGTAAGGGATCACTCATTTCTGTGGAGAGATGGTTAGTTTCTTTGCCACATGTAGGCCTGGGTCTCTCTCTTAAGCATGTTTTATTTAAGTGAAAGAATGATTGGAACAAGATAAGGCAGTGTTCAGTTCTTGACCTAAAGTGTACTTGGACTTCTAAGTAAAAACCGCCGTGTCTCTTCCACCAGACTTCTGAAGTGCGTAACAGGTCCAAAACATGAAACACAGAGGAAAAGGTTGATCTTAGTTGATGTGTAGTTTTGAATAAGTCCACTTGTGCTGTCAAAATGTTATAATAACAGTATAATGGATTTCAGAGTAGTTTAGCTGATTTATAACCATAATTTTCCCATTTGTAAAAGTAGACCTGAGCTATTATTGGCATTTCTCCTACCCATACTAGATCAGGATGAGGAGTCAGTGTAAGCAGATGAAAGTGTTTGTTTTGTGCTGCTCGGCATTGTGCGGTTGTGTGACTGTTCTGAAAAGTTAGCAGCTGGATTCACCCACCCCTGGATTAATTTTATTCATTGGGGTCTGGTCCCTGCTGCGAGCATTGCTGACATCACAATATGAGCTGTTGATCTTTCTCATCCTTAGGGAGCTGGTATTTAAAACCACTCTGGAAAACATCTGTGGATGAAACAGAAAGGGAATTCAGTGGCTGAAGCGTACTGTTGGAGCATCCTAAGCTGTGCTGGGTAGCCCGGCCTATTTTCCTGCAGTGCAGCGTTAGGACAGCCAGAGCACATCGTCTTTGTGAAAGAGTAAAGCAAACGGGTGGGTTCCTGTGCTCAGCTTGCTGCCCAACAGACTGGGATCTGCCCCAACCTTTGCATTCACTATATTCCCAGCAAACTCGTTCATTCAGTCACTTTCTGCACTGAAACCCTTCCAAGTGCCAGTTGAAGGTTGTTGTCAGGTGAGGTTGCTCATATACAAACTGCTGTGGGACATGAGAACTTCCACACCCTCAGTGGTAGAAGTGGAAAGGCTGCTGCAATAAGTGGGTTTAATGACAACAACAAATCTACAGTCAGCAAGAATCAGTCTTTTTCTTTGAGACCACCCACATGTGGTCCTGATCCAGCTCTTGGGCTCATAGTGCTATTAGTGTAACACAGCCACTCTTTTTTCTGCTACCATTAATGCAAAACAAGGAACAAGACAGAAACACTAGGTATGGCAATGCAGTTCTAAATAGTTTTTATACTTAATTCCTTCTGTCATTACATATATATCGAGACTGCAAAATTAAGCTATCTTTAAAGAAATGCCTTATTCAAAACCATGATATGGCTATTTCTGGGGTAGGCATCTCTCCTATTCTCCCCATAGCGGTAGCCCAGCAGTCAATCCCAAGTGATGCACAGACTTGGAAAGAAGTGTTCAGTTGTGGAGCAGTATTTTCCAGCTGTCCTTCATCACTGGGAAAGACTAACAAGCTGGCGGGAAGTGTAATGTCAGAGAGTAAATCTTTAACAGCATAATCCAGGGGATTTTTGTTAAAAGCCAAAATTAAAGGGAAAAGATTCTGGTTGTGTTACCTGATTTCCATATAGAGTGTTGGACGGAAATGATCCCATGCATAGAAACTGGTGCTGTGAACATTTTCACATGCACTGTTATCTGCACCACCACTGTTGGGAAAATTTGGTCACAGGGCCATGCTCCTTCAGAAGCTGCCCTGGTAGTGGTGAACACAGGTTTTTTTAAAAGGATGGATAACTTATTGAGCAGGCACAAGTGTATTTTAATACAATCTGCTGGAGGAAGAAATGGTGATAGTAAGACTAATCTTCAAAGCCACACAGTGCAGCTTCATTAAGCTCATTCAATAGAGAAGATCCATTCCCTTTGGTAAACTACAATGAACAGCTGTGATTGCAAATGTGAGACTCTGCCTCGCTCCCATCCCTGCCAGCACCTCCATTCAC
>NW_010186379.1:866-26478 GCF_000695765.1 Mesitornis unicolor | reverse complement strand
CAGGAACTTTACATAAAGATCAGAGGAAGACTCTGAGGTCTGTGCTATTCTTAAGCCATAGGGTTGATGTGACAAAATGGGATGTGATCCTGTAGTGCAGCTGGTGGCTCCCAGCCTGGAAACTAAGGATACAAAGACACTGTCTATGGCTTAGCAGAGAAAATAGTCATTATTTTCTCTTTAAAGATATATAAAAATCAATGCAGACTCCAGATAAATCCCAAAATTCATGGTTGGAAGTATTCCCCAACTTCTTAGTGGTCAACAGCTCTATATATTGATAAGAAAAGACCTAAAAATTCAGTTGCCTTTGACTTTCTGAGGAAACTGAAGCCATAACAGTCTTCACAACTTTCTGTGAGCTTCAGCAACATTTAGCTTCCCTTTAGAAAGGAGCCGTTCCACCAGGCACACCAGAAATTCAGTTCTCCTCATGGCGGTGCTAGGAAGGACCATCTCCATCATCCATTGTCTGCAGACAGATCTCCACCATAAGCAAGATTAACTGTGAGGGTTTTGAATAATTTGCAGGGCACATCTTGGGCTCAAAGTTAACGCAAGTTTTTCCTTTCCCTGGTGGTAGACTATGTTTGTACCCCTTCTAATTTTATAGAAACCATCAAGTGCTCACCCATATACTTTCTGTATTCAAAACCAGTGCTTAAAGTTGTTGGTTTTTTTTTTGTTTTTTGTTTTTTTAAGGCATCACATTTCCAACTGTTTCCTGCATTTGTGTTCTTGTCAGGCAACAGAGCAAGGAAATTGCTGTGTTATTTGGGAGCTGAATACTCTACCTTAGCAGCAGCAGCTTCCTAGGGCACTCAGCTTAAGAGGAGCTGCTCAAGGTCTCTAATAGTGATTGTCCTTGATTTCTTTTCTGCTTCTGATGATGATGAATTTTATTAATTAGGATTATAGATCATATCCATATTCACAAGTTGGCTGTTTGTAAAATTAAAGGCTAGCCCTGATCTTGCAAAGATGTAATTATGTGACTAACTTCACGCCTGTGAGTAGCTCCATTAACCTCATTTAAGTGTTTGCAGGTAGCCAGTTAACCATGTACTCTGTGTCCTGTATGCTAAATTCCCTCTCCTACTATTTTACTACACAGAGGAAAACTGCATTTTTGTGAGCGTGTTTAGAAAAGTACATTTGTTTTCCCATATTTGGCAATAAGTCATCTGGTCATTTCCAGCTGCAGCTGACAAAGGTAACATACTATATTGGTATATAATTTTTAATAGCTAGACATTGTGTTGGGCATCATTGAAGGAAACTACCTCTTACATCAGGGTGACAGATGAGTGCCCTGTGTATCTATTTGCTGTTAGAAATGACTGTTTATAAAATTAAAGTTCTCTTCCAATCATTGAAAAGAAAGTACAGAAAAATGGAAAGCCAACAAATAAAATCAGTTAAACATAAAATTAACTTTCCGTCATTTTTAAGACAATAGCATTAATAAAAATTAAATTAATATTACTTTATTTTCAAATTTAATTTTACTCTGACATCCTATTTTTAAACCTTCTTATATTTAATGTTAATATTTTGTATGAAGCAATAGTTTTTAAAAATATCCTACACCTTTTGATGACTATTGTAACTGCAGCTTTTATGTAGTTTATGCTTCCATACAAAACCTGTAAAGTAAATTTGTTGTGACTTTTAGAACAGAACACTAAGTCGTTATGTTTGCTGCTGCTGAGAGCTTGTCTCTTCTGCTCCTGCCGTAGCATTTTGCTGGGGATATATGGAACTAATGCAGTGGGGCCAGTTTGTTTTCTGGCTGCCATTCTACTTTTTAATAACTCAGACTTACCCTATAAAAGCTGAAATATCAATGTTTTTAAAAATATATAATATATATGCACAGTGAATTCTTCTTACCCTAGCAATACCCCAGCCCTATAATAAAAATTTTAAAAGTCTGCTGATGTGACCATAGATAAAAGATAACTTGAAAAATACTTCTTGAGACCACTAAATCAGAACAATTTAGTTGCTGGAGGTTAAAAACAAACCCACAATGTGGATAAATGGGAACTGGGTAGTGACTACATGGGGAAACAGAGCTGCCATTTCAATACATGTTTGTGTGGTTGTTTTCCTGAAAGAAGTGATGGATTTTGCTAACTGGCCGTGTATAATCGCCTATTTTAAGATTCCATCACTGACTATATATATCTGGCTTACATCTGTTGTGAAATGGCATCCAAAAGACACTGAAAGTCCAAACTTTCCATGAAATCATATTGTCACGTGTCTGTTTTAGAAAAATTTGTTTCCAGTGTTTGTGAATGTCCATTTTACCAAAGATGGGTTCAGTGCCTGGACACCAAAAGAAGAGGTGGTGTCTGCACTCCTAAACTGACATCGGTCTCATTTTGCCCCCAAAGTCTACACAGAATCAGTTCATCCACATGAATGAACTAGTCAGAGTACAATTTATTTTAAATGCTATAGCCAAAAAAAAAAAGTGCATTTAAAAGATTGATTTTGACAGTTTGTTGCTTAATAGAACTGTTTTATCTGTGTCTTCAGGATGTTGACCTGAAAGCGTGTCAGGAAACTTTGGATGAATGCTGTCCACACCAAGGAGAGAGTCAGCTGAAACTACAAGAGGACGAGAAGGAAGAAGACATAAATCAAGTAAATGATGAAAATAAATGGAAGAAGGGAAAAGTGTGAAGAGGAAGTGAGGAGGAGATAGGTCTTATCACCGAAATAAAGAGTACTGAAAGAAACAGAGTGAATGGTTTTGAGAGGAAGATTTTATTTACTTTTTTCATTTGGAGTGTCCTTTGCAAGGGCAAGAAAGGAACAGTGACTTCAGATGATACTTTGTGAATGATGTCCTTGTACACCTTCTACACCATCTCAAAAATTGCCTCCTGCTCCCCCCACCCCCCGTATGTTTTGTGTAGTTGAAATGTTCTAGAGTTTACAGAAATCACTTGCAACCAACCATTTTTCAACTTGGTTTTATTTTCTCCATTGTTAAGGTGGTGTGTTTATGGACAAGGATTTCTTTTTTGAGATGTGAATGCTAAATTATACTGCATCCACCAGTACATAAAGTACATAAAGTTTGATGCCCATATGTAGAATTACATTCGGAAAACTGGATAGTTCAGATCTTAACACCTGTATTGTAACTAGAAGGCAGAGAAATAACAATTTGCAGCCAAAACGGGTGCATTTTGGGTTTTGTTCTCTCTGAGAGCTACAATGATTGGTTCTGCTTGAGACCCTGTGAGAGCCGAGAACATCAGATCTGTTTTTCTTGCCAGCGCCTCTTCACCACTGCCCTGGCTTTGAAAAGGCTTTGTAAAAATACCCAATCTTTACACAGCGGTGGGTAAGAGCAGCCTCAGGGAGGAGGAAAGCACTGTGCTGCTGCTGTGAGGCAGAGTAGGATGCTCTTGCTATGGAGTGACATTGCTTGTTCTAGCAATGTGCTGTCTCCCATCAGGATGAAGACTTGATGGCAGGGTCGGCAGCAGCTTTTCACACAGCTGTGCTCTGTTTCCTCTTGGACTTTGATAATTTTTACCTCCTTTTATGTAAAATAACTGTGCTTTACAAAGCGTTTCTGTTTCTTCTGTCACAGAGCAGCCGCAGCCATGCAGATTCCCTTCTGTTCTTTGAGGGCCATTTACAGCTTCTGCCATCACAGATGGAAAATGTGCTGGAGGTAAATGGGAAAACACGTGTATTACTAATAGACTGGGATACAGTCAGTGATTATTGGATAATGACTTACTTTGTTTTGTCTAATTAGAAAAAACCTAACAATTAATATATTGGCAAATCAATGCAGTAAAACTTACCTGAAGATGTTAAAGATGCTAATATCCACCTTTTACAGCAGCTGTCATTGGCTCTTCTCGACACATTTTCCTCAGTAATTTGGGATTTGAAAACTGCAAAATCCTGTCTTCTCAGTCACCCTGTGTTCAAAGTTGGATGGAGCCACTGGACAACTTATTTAGTTCAGCTAATAATTCCCTTTCTGAAACCTAATGCCAATTCATATCTACACAGCAGCTCTTGGTGTGTTTCTCTAAAGCAACACTGAGTTATTAAGCTCTAGCAGCTATTAGGCATTTGCAGCCAAAGATTAGAGTTGACGTAAATAATGGGTCAAGTGCTTACAAGGATTACCCTCAAGAAGAACAAACCCATCTTCGCTGCAAATCAGACCAGTCAGCATTAGTGGCAAAACCATTGTTTTCTTCTTTTTTTAATCTCTGGGCTTCTGATACTATTGTTTACTTTCTGGGTGCCCATCTTCACCAAAAAAAAAAAAAAATAGTTGTTACCTTAATTGAAGCTTCCCTCCCACAGCTCACAGCTGTAATCATTAACCATGAAGCTACTGCCTGCATTCCTTTTTTGCAATATGTCAAGGGCATTTTACATATGCTTCCTATTGTAAGAGCCTTACAGGGTCATTAGTGTTTTCCATACAACTTCATGTTTATCTCTGCAATGCCTAGTTTTGGGAATCCCAGTCCATAAATTAGCCTCCTCCTCTATTTGGCTTTGGTAATGGATTCCACACTAACAAGGTTCAGAAGTTCATCAGTTTAGTTTTCTCTGCTCTTTTCATAATTTAAAAATGGCCGTAGCCTTTATGTAGCTATAACAATACAAGGTTGCATATTTTATTTAAGACTATTAATGCACTGCCATCTTGTGACAATCTATCTGTTAAAAATGGACTGCTTGTGTTTTCCAGGAACCAAGTCTTTACAGGGTGGGGCATTTGTTTCATAGTTAACTTCCTAAGAATATTTATTTTCAAGGGCTTAATTGAAAATTATCTATCTCTATCTCTGTCTATCCAGCTCTATCTCTCAGACTACAGATGGTCTAGTACAAGGCAACACCCTAGGGGAAATAAGGCAAGACCTTCTTCTGTTACCTGAGCTCCCAGTAAGCACAGTAGAGAGCATAAGATGTTCTGGTCTTTGTGGTACATTACTCCCTCTCTGTGCAAAGTGTCTTTTACATTGTTTGCTTAATGAGCTGCAATCAGAAAAGTCCTTTCCTACACCACAATAGTGATGCTCAGGTATAGAGCAATTATATGCTTCCTACTTGATGTGTTTATATACTCAGGTTTTTTGTATCCATGTATTTTATGACTCTTACTTGTCAGCAAGTGTCCTGCTGTGATCTCGCATAGTGGCTTTTTACTTCTAGAACCCAGCAACTATAAACCAGGCCCAAAAAAGGTGGGCTACTGCAGCACTCATTTATCGTCTGGACTTCAGGGCAGAGGGATCATACAGCAGCTTTATTTTTGTAAAGAAAAACTAAGTAGTAATTTGAAGACAAAAGACATCCACAGGTGTGATTTGGGGGCAAGATGTTTCCTCCAAACTGATCAGTAAAGGAGTCGAGTTGAAATCTGAACGTCATAGACCTTAGTTAAGAAAGAGCTAAGCGAAATGTGGCAGCTCACAGCCCCAGAAGCTTTAGAAACTGCGAAAGAAAAACAGTAAGAATCTGCCAGCATGACCTTATTGTTCCTGTCCTCCTTCCCTTTTTTCGTACACCAGTGTTCTCACTAGTTAAGCCCTGCCAGGTCCTAGCAGGACCTTTTCATACACCAGATCAGATGAACACACAGGCTGTAGTTTGATGTACACTTAGCAGTAGTCCCATTTCCACCTCTTAACACTCATCGGTTCCACACTGTCCTTCATGAGTTCTCTTCCTCCCATACTTTCAGTCCCTTTTCTTCTGCACTCTTGCTGCTTCCTGTTGCTGTATGCCAGCGCAGGTTATGCTGTGTACAAATAGGAAACCATATTCAGGGTAGCTAGAAGAAGAGCTTAACATATAAAATTTTGACTTTAATATATTCAAATAGTGAAATGTTAAAAATAAATTGATCAAGATTGTGTAGGTAAGGAACGTAGAACTATTCATTTTATAAAAGATCCCATTTTTTCCCCCCCATCATCTTTTAGGTGAGTTTACTGGAAGATACGCAACTTGTTACTTCTAGTACAGGCCAAGATCCATCATCCTCACTCCACAATATAAGTTTGACCCAGACATTTTGCCACCGTTTCAGTCCTCATGACGCCACCCTACTAAGGACAGACTACCCCACTCGATCAAATTCAGAAACAAGACATTTACATAGCCAAGTGTCTTTTCCTCAGTCAAGCTCTAATATCACAATTTCAGAATCACTACTTCATGGGTCAAATTTGACAGGGCTTTTTCCAATGGCTGACATTGTAAACTTAATGGCTCATGATGATAACTTTGATGAAATTAAACTAATGGCTTTGAAGGAAGGCTTAGACACTGTAGTTTACCAGCTCTTTGAAGAACCTGAGCCAGATTCAGGACTGTCTTTGAATTCAAGTCACAGCACCACCTCTTACTCAGTCTGCACTGAAGGTGCTGTTGGGTACAGCAGTGCTGTTAAATCTGTTTCTTCACATGGCTTAGGAGTTGTTGGTGGCCATAGCCAAGACGACAGTAAATGTGGCCATGTGGAATATCTGGGTGATTCAAAGTGGTCTAGAGAAGACACACTTCAGCAGCTTCTTCATAACCACACGTATAATCAGCTACCAAGTCAAGCAGCGTCCACTCTGGAGCATCATCAGCAGACGTGGATGGAGAAACAAAACGAAGTGAAGGATAGGTGCCATAATTCTACTACTGATACAAACCTTAGCTATGATGAACACTGTGCAAAAGCTCTGAGAATACCATTTTCAGTGCATGAAATTGCAAGGATGCCTGTCGACTCTTTCAACACCATGCTAGCAAAAAACCGTCTGACAGATACTCAGGTATCACTTCTACGTGACATCAGACGAAGAGGAAGAAACAGAGTTGCTGCCCAAAATTATCGTAAGCGTAAACTGGATGCAATTCATAACTTGGAAGAAGATATAAATGTTCTTCAAACACGAAAGGAGAGCCTTAAAGAGGAGCACTCTCAGTGTAGCCGATCGATCAAGTGGATGAAGCGAAAGTTTAACAGCTTGTACCGTGACATTTTCAGTAGGTTGAGGGATGACCAGGGTAGACCCATTGACCCATACCAGTACGTCATTCATTGCAGTAGCAATGGCAGTGTTTTAATACCCAAACACTTGGTAAAATCAGAACAGAAACAAGATGTGATTCTATGATACCAAAAAAAGAGTAGAAACAAAAATAAGGTGGTTGAAGATCACTTAGGTTTTATTTTTCCTGTAAGAATATTTGTGTGAAGACTGGAAGCCAGTAATTTCAGTAGTACAAACAGAAATGACTGCATGGTGGTTGGACTAGATGATCTTTAAGGTCCCTTCCAAGCCATTCTATGATTTAAGGGGAAAAAGTGCATGTTCAAGAGTCTGGCAAACCCAGCTAACTGATCTGTTAGAAGGTCTACCAGCTGAGGCTTCTGAATGAAGAAATTATTTTTAATTAGAATTAAAGGAGCAGGGCCATTAGTGTACACGTAGTTGTACAGGCCTATGTAAAACTAAGAATTTAGGTTGGGGGGGGTGGGGAAAAGGCAAGTTTTAGATCAAAGTTAAACATGGAAAAAAAACCAAAACTGGTTTAGTCTGGAGTACTTGAGTCTTCATACACAAAGGGACCTTATTATTCTTTTTTAGCACTGAAAAATAGTAGCTCAAGTTCATCTTCACCCTAAATTCAATGTGGATTTATGTATTCCTAACAGATACACTGTGTTTTACCTTTGTTCAGAACTGTTCTGCTTTTTCTAGTTTTCCTTTGAGGAGAGAGGCCCAGGAGGCCATTGCATTTTTTCCTCACTACTTTAATAATCATAGCCCCAAGCAAACACAATGTACCAGTTAATTTTACTACTGATATGGTCAATCTGCAAATAGATTCTGAGAAATAATTAGTGTCTGATTCAAAGTTGTCTTACCTTCATTGTCTGCAACTGAGTCATTCTCAACTTTCTTCCACGCAAACGACAGTGAATGAGCTCCTGTTTCCTGGTATGTGATGTATTGAGTTGTATACCTTCCCCAAGAAGTAGTACTGAAGTTTTTCTTTTTAGTTTTTTAAATGTTATGGATTTAGGTTTTTGGGGTTTTTTTAGATTTTTCCCTGAAGCTTTAAAGTAAATAAAATTGAACCAAATTACTATTTATCTGTACTTGTAACAATGAGGCTACACTCTGAGTGGCTTTAAATGAAAAGCTTTTAGTTTCGATATTGATTTGTGCTATGAAAAAGAAGACATTTTATTCACTCTCATGCTTACTCACAAGTTTATCCTTTTCTATTTTATAATCTGAAGAGGGTCTGCAAAAAAGGTGGCCTAAAAGGCATGTAATGAATAAGGAATGTTAAGAAGCATACTAGTTTGTCAGATATTAAAATAACTGGTATTAACAACGAGATATCAACAGATACTTTCTGTATCTTTTTATAAACAAACCACATAAAACTAGTATTAAAAAAAGTAATTGGTCATAGCATGATAACAACATAGCCACTTTATGGTCAGCAAGTAAAAAAAGAAAAAGACTTGCACCAAACACACAAAACCTACACATACATAGAATACAAGTTTTAATGCCAAATTGTACCTTCTGAAGAAATGAACCATGCCATTAGCACATTAATGTTTGCACTTGTGTTTACAGTAACCAATAGCACTGGGTGGTATTTTCTAAAAAGGGAGGACTGCCTTGGAGTACAAAGTGCACCAAAGTATCAATAATGAAATCAGTCAGTTTGAACAATTTGCTCTGCATTTTTTATTAAAAGGTTTCTTTATATAAGTGTAGGCATCTGTTATCAGTTTTGCCATAGCCTCGGATTTCTAGGGTAAAGTTACAGTAGAAACTTTAACTAGTGAGGCCCTGAAATTTCTCGCTGTTGGTTAAGCACCAGTGGGAAGTACATCTATCCTAACTGGTATGCACAAGGAATTTATTTAATCACTAGTTAATGAACTTCAACCAAAACATGCAACAAGTAACAGACACATATGATGAATTGCGAATGTTCTTCCTAGTTCCAGAAAAAAAAAGTACATTTGAGTCAGCATGATTGTAATCTTCTAATTAAATAACATAACCATTCTAAAGTCTATGTACATAGCTTTGCATTACCACGTCATTAAGTGTACTTCATGGCCCATATGCACAAATTTTATAGATATTAGGCTCATAACCAATAAAAACAGAAACATGAGTATTTCTGTTTCAGGGCCTCACAACATGAATTTCTACAGTCCTATGAAGGAATGGAAAAATAAATAGCTAAACCTTCCGATGCCCCGTCCTTCAATGGCAGTAGAGTGAGCTCTGCAGACTCCTGTAAAGCCAGCCATTAATGAAGTAAAACATACACCCTAGTGGGTAACAGCTACATGGTTAAATTTTGGCACATGCTGGAAATAAGGAAACATGTTGGAACTGATTTCTGAGAGCAATTCTAACAGAAAGCGGCATACTCCACATGATCCATACAAAGTGAAGACATCAGACCCAACCCCATTCTATCACCTGTAAATTTGGAGACTGGAAAGTATGATGAACTGCCTGCAGCTATACTCACCACTCTGAGTGCCCTCGCTCTGTTTCATTCAACTGTTTTTTTAGAAAGGGTATGTATGAATCTCAAATTCTGAGAACTCAACTAGCAACTATACCCTTAACAAGACCTCAGGTGAGCTACTCATTTTGGGCAGACTGAGCTGTAACAGTGCTGATAACACAGACACTGAGTCAGGGTATGGATGTAATACGTAGTTTACTCAAACCCTCAGCTACCTACCCCATGTAACTGTAGACAGAATTCAGAACAATGTCCTGGTTTTTTCAATTCTTGCCATTATGTTTCATCGAAAAACTGCTGATGCTTTTTGAAGTGTCTGCCCTTTCTGTGAGTAGCCTATGTTTAAAGAAAAAACAAAGAATACCCCCAAACATCACTTAGTCTTGCTCACACCTTACCTTTTCACATCCTTCTATTATTTTTGAAAGTAATGCTAAACATCTAGATAAGGAAAGAGGTCTTACAGCAATCTGTCCTGCCAAGACACTACTCTCAGCCACAGAAAGGAGACACTACAAGCATCGAAGAGCTATTCAGGAAAACAGCATTAACACCTAACGGGTTGTAAAAGGTAGGAAACTCCCACCTGCAGTCTATCTTGGCTTTCTTATTGGTGGTAACTTTCAAGAAACCAAGTGTACAAACCAGGAACTACACTCTGTAAAAAGACACAATGTGGATCAAATTTACTCTAGAGGCAGATGTCTATAGTGAGAAAAAGTTAGGGCTGGCTGCATTGTACCTTAGTGATTATTAATGTGGAGAAAAGTATCTCAAGTAGTAACAATGAAAACACTTAAAAAAAATACTGTAACACTAAAATATTGCAAAGCCGATGATCATAGATCTAGCTAGCGATAAAAAAATGCAAATATCAATGTAGGAATTCTCATTAAAATGCTGTTTCCATGGTAAAGCTTTTAAGTAGTCTGATTCAAGTAGTAAACTGTTTTTGTTACATTACTAATGAAGTTTATTTGCAAGAGGTTAGAAAATGTCAGATTAAGCGAGTATAGAGAAAGCCACTGGGTGGTGAGGAAATCACAAAGCAGAGGTTACATTCCCCACTACTGCTGGTAGTAACACACAGAGGCACTATGGAACAGCAACAGCCGAGAGCTGCTCCGATAAACTTTTCACAGAGAAGCATTCATTAGAAACAAACCCCAGTTTAGTACTTTATTGGAATGCAATACCCTCAGCATAGCTTATACTCAGAGTTGCACACTCACAGGCATGCTGCAAGCAAGCTCTCACAGAAGAGCCATAGCATACTGCTGCAACATCACACACTTTGAACAACCGCTAACAGTGACTGCACTCAAGTGCAGCTTTACCTTTATCTTTTGGTTTTATTCAGTAGACTGTTTTTTTTACAGAAGCTGAATATTACAAAGACTTCCTGCTCAAGAGCTTACAATCTAGTTTTAGATGGGGTATCCAGAGTAATTAACTTCAAAAAGGAAACAAAGGACAAAGCAACTTCATCAAGATCAGTTCATCAGTTTTAGCAGCTCAGTATTTGTCCCAAAATATATTCACTAAATTTGTACCAAGGACAGAGTAGGTAGAAGCCTATAAATGAGGCAACAGGACACATGGCACCAGGTTCTAGTGAAAAACTGTTTATTAAATATATCAGAGATGTGTAATCATGTGAACTCTTTAGTACTGTAGTGTACCTCATAAAAGCACTGCAACTTGATATCCCTAGAAGAACTCTATTAAATGCATCACCCTTTTATTTTCATACAGTGCCTCAAAATGGATCAAGGGTAAGCAGACCAAGAAAGGCAGAAGTATGGGTGGACATTTTCTAGGACTTGTCCACAGTCACCTTACTCATACAGTAAAGCAGCACAAGTCACACAAGCTAGTTTGTAAATGTACTAGGTCAACAGCATTTGGGGACCCTGTCGTCATAGCACTCTGTCAGGTAAGTCAGCCACTTCCAAAATAAACTGTTTACTTTTACTATTTCTTGTTAAAGTTAAATGCAGTAACTTCCGCTGCAATACAAAACAATACTAGCTGCAAAGCAAGAACACAACTGTTAAAAGGACTGTATGACTTCTGGCATAACAGATCAACATTACCCAGGAACACCCCTCCACGTTGCACTCATACACATTCCTACCAGTACCAATGGATAAATGAGAACCTTACATCTCCCTTAGGAGAAAACAAGTAACAGCACTGCTACGGGATTTCACTTGCATCATGCACGCTGCTTTGAAAATAAATCAACACACCAAAGCTACACGGGATGTACCATTTCAGTATGTTCCCAGAGCAAATCACCCTCTTTGACAAGTGTGGTCAAGCGCCAAACAAACACAGCTGATAGCTCCTTCAATATCCAGCTCCATGTTTTTGGGGTTCATTTTTTCTTCCCCAGAAACAGTATCAACTTCATCCCCAAGGTAGTATGTACATTCATAATAAAACTTCTTCAGCACATATGACAAAGTTCAATTGCTGCTAATGTTACAATAAAAGCAATTTCTCATTTCCCTAAACACTTTTCAGCACCTGAAGCACAAGTAATAGAACTGAGTAAAATCTGACTTCCATTTTAAGCAATAGAGAACATTTAGTCTGAATGGCAAGAACCCTAGTACCGACCTCTCTTCACCACCACTTTATTAATGCCAGTTATACACTAGTGGGTTTTCATTGATAGTTTTTTCCACCCATACCAGTTACCAGCAAATTATGTTGTCCTTCACATTCTTCCCTCGGTCTGCTACAGAAAATGTTTGCTGTGTGTAAACTGGGCCTAGTACTGACAACCTGATCCTCAGTTCTTAGTCCACTGAAACATACTGACCAGCCGTGTTTCCTTTACTTTGAAAACTTTGGGAATCTGCAGAGTGACATAAAACCAGCTTAGAAAATAAAGAGGAAAAGCAAACATTGTCTACAAACTATGAACCAGAAATTGACCACACACTATCTTTATTCAAAGTTGCCAGCTTTCAGTATCACGTTGACTCAAAACGGTGACTTCTCTCACTGAATTTATTAGTAAACACTGTGATTGTCATGAATTCTTACGAACATACCAAGAAAGAAGAGTCATGAAAGTTCGACAGCAAGGCAAAAGGAAACTTACTCAAATTTAACTCCAAGCTTTCAAGACTTTAAATATTCAATAACCTAGTTTTTGCATACTGCTGTTCCCTGTATGGTCTCTTCTTCCATTGCCAGTATAACAAAAGTGAACAGCTGAATTATGGAAAATGTACTTAACTCAAGTGAAGGTTAAACCTTGTTGCAAAACTGAAAGAGTGCAAGTATCTCAAACAGAAAGAGAAACAAACAGAGAAGAATTACTCCCCTTTGAAGTATTAGGGTGTTTTATGTCATAATGTGGACTTGGGAACTGTAAAGAAAAACCTCTGTTAACTAAATCTAAGTTTCAGGAAAGAAGGTAAGTTCCTTATCAACTGGTCAACTCATTCTGTTGGAAAGAAGAAAGTAAAGCAGATTTTGTGCATCTTGATTTTCTGCTTCCATTGCAGCCCTCTGGTTACCTATGCAAGTATTTCAAAGTTCAACGTAAGAAACAGAAATAAATTCGTATGTGAACCCTTAAATAGTAGTTCTGAATCATATGAAGGTTAAAGGCATAATTCTGTCAAAGCTAAGCATGTAAATGTTAATTTCGAAAAAACCGTATTATCAGGTTGAAACAGCACAGACTGAAGATACTTTCCCCTCAAACTTCCCCAACCAAAGCTTTCCCAAGATCACACTTAAAGAATTTGCTTTGAGGAGTTTTTGGTGGTGGTGATCAGAAAAACTCCTATCAGTAATGCAGTCCTGGTACAGCAGGAACTCTACAATCCATTCAGTCATTCTCTCTTGATGCTAAAAGCTCTTTACAGCTGAAAAGGATAAAGCTACGGTCCTATCACATTTTGACAAAACTGGCCTAAGTGTTTAGTTTCATTAAGGAGAAAGGAGGAGGTATTTTTTATAAAGTGATAACACAGCCAAAAAGCTATTTTAAAGCAATTGTGTCCAACAGCAAAAAGATCAGCTTTTTAAAAATTTGTAGCACTGTTTCTCCCAGCAGAGAACAGATGCCTACTGTCAGAGATCCAAGTTTTGTGAATACACTTGCCAAGCTGACTTTGTTTTAAATCCACCTCAAAATGCAATGTTTCAAATCATGAAAGGGTCTAAAAGCTGCACATCAGCATTATCTAATGTTAGACACAGACTAATTTTTATTAAGCATTACACTAGAACTACTTTGGTATAAAAATACTTTATTTTAAAACTATGAAAGTTATAAAAATATGTAGTTAAATTTTCTACTCACAGAATGTTTGCTATTTTAACATTAGTGATTTGTTTCTCCTAACGAATCTGAATTTTATTCGAAAGGTTTACAAGACATTATTACTATAATTTAAAAAAACCCAGCATTACAGGGAGCTGTACTAATTGTGATGTTTTATCAGTATTCTATATTTTTAATGAAGGCAGCAAAAACAACTATTTTCTGATGATACAGAATTTCTTATTTCTTGAAGCGTTTCTGTGGTTGACCACTTCTTCATTAGTTACCTGCAGCATGGCACCTTCCTGCCAAAGAGAAAAAAAGTGTATCTGAAGATGTTTATCACATATGTCTAAACCAAATTACCAATAGGGGAATTTCAGCCATTTTTTTTTTAAAAGAAGTATAAGCAGTTCACTGGTGTGTCTAACACAAAAAGGAACAGGACTTTTGTTAGCCGAGTCCACGTTCTTCAGTGGGCAGCCTTTTAAAGGCAATGGAACTTTGAAATTAGGGCATTTTTGGTTGCTTTTTTATTTTGGTGGGTTTTTAAATTTAAAAACCAAATCTAGTAGAGTATGTCACCCTTACTCTGAATAATTCATTACTCGATGAATTTTTGTTAATTTGAGGTGCAAACATTCAATGCAGTGAGAGTAAGGCTGACTGAATTTGGCACTAAGGTTTATTAGCTGCAAGAACTATAAAAAATGGTGGAAACCTCAACCTTCTAGCCAAATTCCAATTCTTGTAATTACATGATACACTTATGAAATACCACCTGCAGTTTCATTTGAAGTTTTCACTTCCCCTCCTAAAGAACTGCTTATGCAGTTGTTAAAAGAATGGACGACACATCCCTTCACAGAGGCAGATGTATTCTGTGATGCCATTTTTTTCCTTACACGAAAACAGTCTACAGTTACTTGGGAACCTTCAGGATGAAACATGTTATATAAAATAGATTACGAAAGACAAGACACATTAACAACATAGTTCATTTTCAACAGCACAGAACTGCCTTCATTGCATTACCTTGCAACCACCATAACGCATAGACTCTCAAGAAAAAAAAATGTTGCAGGATGCAAAAATAAAGTTGTATGATTTAATTAACTTGTGACCTACCATTTTAACTACCAACACCAAGGATGGAACCCTTGCAAAGCTTTACTAATGGACACTTGCAGGTCTCATTTGTTCAACTGTAGCAGTGTACAGTGGCAGCAGTCTATGCTTGTCCAGGGTTCATATCATAGCTAGATTCCAGTAGGAAAAAAATACGTTAAGTAGCTGAAATTAACAAAAATTTGTTTGTAAAAAATTTAATAATACAAGAAAACAGGATTCACAAATTTCTTTTCAATTGATAATTGTTAACTTAATTCATTGCTATGTTAAACTACATAAACAATAATTACTATACTGAAAGAATACTATCAAACAATATTAGTTTCTTGGTTTCGGTACAGTAAGAAAGGAAAAGTAAATAAGATCTTACCTAAAGAAGTTTAACTGAAGCTTAGAACTATTTTGCTCTACACCCTCAGCCTTCGTTGGCATCCTTATAAACTACTGTAGTTAAAGCTTTGCAGAAATACAGCGCAGCTTTTTAAGACTGGCTGAACTTAGTGACGTTTTCAAGAGTTCTCTCGTACTAGACCTGTGTCCCTGGAAGAGTACCTCGCTGGGGTATTTCCTTTCCTTGCCATTGAAGAAGCAGCATCTAAAAGATCTAAAAAGGTGTTTCTCCTTGCAGAGATATCCCTTAAGTTATCTAGATGATTTAAACCTGATCATTTACAGACAACATACTTTTTTCTGACCAGCATTTAATTTTACATGTACAACAATAGCTTTATTATTATTTGTGGGACCTTATACTACCCACTCCTTGCCTTATTTTACAATATTAAAAAAAAAATCTAAAATTACACAATATTTCCTTTAGAATTATTTTATTAAATCATAAATGTACAACAGCTTCTTAACTCTACACACGCACTTAAATTTTTAAAAGGAAAACGTTATGTCTTATTACACCATGATCCTGGCTAATAGCTTTTCAAAACTTTGAGAAAAATCTTAAAAAAGGTTTCACATGTCACCTGAAACTTACAAATTTAACATTATCAAAGGAATGCTTCTACACTTACAAAGACCACTAGAAAGAAACAACAATTAAAAAGCTAAGAAACTGTCTCAAAGGCATTTTTACAATCCTTCCTCCACAGTAAGGTAATGTTATTAAATAATCCAAATCCATTCACAAAATGGCTCTCTGCATCTGCTCTGGTGTCTTCTGCCATATCACTGCATATTTATGCATGACTGAGATAAGTGTTTCCTTAACATTGTTATTTCGATAACCTGAAGCTGTTCTGTTACCTCTGGGCTCTCATCCTCTCCTATTTATACAGTGAAGCCTGTTTCAACAGAAGTAAAGAGTAAAAAAATAGGTTATGAAATTATTCATCTAACCATTTTTTAAAGGAAAGATAATATGATCCTAAAAAGCTTTTAACTCCTGCAGCTACTCTCAAGAATCACTGCAATTATAACACTTATAAACATACTTACCCATGGCATGCTTGCAGAAACTCAGTAACGGCTCCTCCCTCCATATCCACCACTTCCTCCACTGCCCCCTGGACCATAGTTTCCTACAATTGCAGAAAAGGAAAAAACATAATGGCCACATCAGCACAGTTTTAAATCTAGAAATGCTTGATTCTGTATGAAGACTAACATCTGCTTTTCTTCCAGAGACAGCATATACAACCAAGATTTTAACATTTCACTATTTTCCTCTAAATAACCTCCAAGAAAGGCCACAAGAACTACATGCTGAAATCTTAGAATTTAATTCAATAGTGCGTATAATCCAAAGCACTGTACTGTCTACAGCCTGTGAGGGCTAACTTTATTTGCATGCTAAACCTTACAAGAAAGGGCTTCATGTTTCAGTTTTCATTTAAAAAGCTTTACATGCCACATTAAATAACATTTAGACAAGAAGCAGAAAAGTCAGAAAAAAGTGACAAGAAGAAAAGGGGAAGGGGGGAAAAAAAACAACCCAAACATCCAAGCAAGTTCAGCAATCATAAACTGGACTTTCTACAAATAGTGTAAGCTGATAGCAAAGAACATGAAACTTGGCTAATATCTTAAGACTGGAAACTGCAAGACATTTTACAATACTCTGAAAGAAGTGTCATTTATCTTTTAAAAATAGTAATAATCATTTCCACGAAGACAAGCTTCATAGTCTCAAGATGAGAAATTGTAGCCAATTTGCACTGCAGTCCACCTACTGCAGAAGTTATCCAATTTCTGTACAACAGTCTTAGAATCACAGAATGATTTGGGTTGGAAGGGACCTTTAGAGGTCATGTAGTTCAAATTCAGGTTGCTCAAAGCCCCATCCAATTTGACCGTCAACTCTTTTTCCAGGGAGGGAGCATCCACAGCTTCTCTGGGCAACCTGTTCCAGTGCCTCACCACTCTAATTGTAAAGAAATTTTTCCTTATATCTAATCTTAATCTACTCTCTTTTAGCTCAAAGCAGTTCTCTCTTGTCCTGTCTTCCCTTCCACCTCCCCAAAGAGCCCACCCACTCTGATTCCAAGGCAGGTCAGGAGATATACAATACCTCCACCATATGGTCCCCCCATGTTCCTGCTGCCACCAAAATTTCCACTCTTCATTGGACCATAATTTGAAGGTTGTTGGTTGTAGTTTCCAAAATCATTATAGTTTCCACTTCCGTAATTGCCTGCATTAACAATACAAAAGTGGACAAATACCTATATGAGGTAAAATGCACACACTCATGAATTTTTTTATTAGAACTTCATAAATAAAGTACAAAATCACACAGGTATTCCAGCAGTACATACAACAAATTTCTTTTTCATGCTATTTGGCAAACAAGAGCTTCCTTGGACAACATTCTCCTTCCTTATCCAAATCTCAAATGATTTGCACTAATTCAGAACTTAAATGCTTTATCATTTCAAGCCAGAACATTACCTCCTCCATAGTTGTCATAACCTCCTCCATAGCCCCCACCCTGGTTGCCATATCCAGGTCCTCCTCCACCATATCCTCCTCTTCCTCCTCCATAACCAGGACTGCCACCAAAGTTGCCACCTATGACAATATAATCCTTTAAAATAAACTTTTCAGTGTAGAGATCAACCAAATTCTACAGAATCAAGAGATAATTTTCTGTTAAGAAGTCTAGAGAGGAAGAAAAGTGAGTTTTTTGTAAAGACACTGCTGTGAACACTATTTGAAAGGCCCATGCCAATTCCCACCCTAACTGATCTGTGACCAAAACCCAGCAGACTGCCTAAAAGCCTCAACTGAAAGGCTTAACTAAAATTCTGATTTTTCCGGAAATTTAAGAAACTGCTGTTCTAAATAAAAAGGCGTGATTGTCCAAGAAATAACCATACAATTTACCACATAAAAGCTTAGTATGAGCCAACAGCCATGTGTGTTTCTTGAAGCAAACAAAATGCCTTTGGCAATTAACAATGAATTTTATACAAATGTTAAGTGAATGCAAAAATGCTTCTGAGAGAAAAACAACCATCACCAGCAAAAAAGTAAACTAACCTCCAGGTCCTCCACCATATCCATTATAGCCGTCACCAAATCCACGGCCACTTCCATATCCATCTGTTGGAGAAAAACCCAAAGCATTTCAATTCACTTGCAGCAAACTAAATGAATTCTCAAACCCCTATGACCTTAAGGACCAAATCTCAGAGATTTAATTAAGCACATGTACACTTGAATTCAGAAAAATACATGAACACATACAACCACTGCTCTACATCTTCTATTTTCTTGCATTTGTAAGATACCCAGCCTTAATTCTGGACATAGCCCTCATACTGTAAAGGTCAGGCAAGTGCTGCATAGGATTACAGAGGAGAAATCTCTGAATTTCTTAAAATTTTTAAGTTCAGGTTAATTTTGGCTTTTAATAAAATCCTTTTAAAAGAAAAAAAAAGTAACTTAAGTTTACTGAATATCCACATAATCCATGTGTGTGCTACAAAAGAGGTTTACAAGTTATTTTTCCCCAAAATTCTCTAACTGCTACAGCTGCATTTAAATCAAACAGATGTGGCTTACCAAGTTACCCAGAACCAGAAAGACAGTAAACAGAGGAGGGTGGCGGGGAAGCTACAAACATGCCTGTCTTACCAGCTCCCCCTCTGAAATTGCTGCCAGGTCCAGGACCAAAGTTGCCACCACCTCCACGTGCATCACCAAAACCAAAGTTTCCTGTAACAGTTTAACATTTATAAGCAGTGAGATCATGAAAAGTGAACACAAAAAAATCAACCACAAACCATTACCTATTACTTGTACATACCTCCTCTGCCACTCCTAGAATTCTGAACTTCCTGCATTTCCTGTCTAGAGAGGGCTTTCCTTACTTCTGCATTATGGCCATTGATGGTGTGATACTTCTGCACTGTAACCACATCAAAAAACATACCATCAGCATTTAAATACTGATGTGGCAACAAATAAGATCAGGCTTCCAAAAATGAACTAATTTCCAAATTAACCCATACATATTCCATATCCTTTTGAAAACCCAAAACACCATAGGATTTTCATGCAAGTCAGTACTTACTTAAAATATATGGATGTACCAAACATTCATGCACATAACTACTAATCCCATTATCTCTTCAGTTTAAGGTTAGTTTTATGCAATTACCATGACTGCAAAGATTAATAATATCAAATGAAAGAGTGAAATAAAGCTTACTTACATACAATTTTATCCACAGGATCATGGTCATCAAATGTAACAAATCCAAACCCTCTCTTTTTACCAGACTGTCTGTCAGTAATGATTTCAATAGTGTCGATTTTTCCATATTCCTCAAAGTAGTCACGAAGGTGGTGCTCTTCAGTGTCCTCTTTAATACCACCAACAAATAGTTTTTTCACAGTAACATGAGCACCAGGTTTTCCAGATTCCTGTTAAAAGAATCCTTTAAATTACCACCAACAAAAACAATTTCACTAATCATTATTTTGCCAGGATTTCAGGAACAGAATACTGACAAACTAAGAATTTTCAAGCACCGAGGCAGTGCTCTTACGACACATCCCTACAACATTGCTTAGGGGGCCTTCTGGGATACATTCCACTTGTATTAACAGCAAAGGTCCCTCAACCTCTGCCAATCCACAGTATGCATTTTAACCCCTGTTCCAAATATGAAGATAACTCCTCACATTCATGGGTTATTCTTAAACTTTGAGCATTATATCCAAGCTGCTGCACTAGGCAGGAGTAACTTATTTCTAAAGCTTAGAATAACTTAGCAATATCTTTATGTGTAAAAACATTATGCACGTATGCTGCTTTAATTACCTTTTTCCAAATGCTAACCAACCTTGCATTCTGCAGGGAATGGAAAGAAAACTGAGAGAGCTAACAGGGGTACCAGTGGTTATGATTTCCAATTCCCTTGACATCTGGGACACATCATTTAATACCAGTTAATCAGTCCAAATGCACTAAACACCTGGGTCCAACTCTAAACTTCTAAACCCTCTCAGAGCTCCCACAGCATGGTAAGCAGAAGTCACCTAGAAACTGCAGTTGGTCCTCAAGTACCTCTGTGCCACAGTAACCCAGCTGAAAAGTTTACAGGTGCAGTGCATTCCTGTGCACACCCCTAAATCTACACCCTGAAGTTTAAAACTAAATATGCCTGGGGCTAAAACCAGAGCAGTCCCAAGATGATTTTGTGTACCACCACTGAAAAAAAAAAAGAAGAGCTTCCCTACTATATTCTCTATTTTTAGTAACTTCAGTTATACACCTTTTAGAAATATCCCTAAAGATCTTAAAATAGAGTCAGGACAGATCAAACAGGAGTTTATTCTTTTGAGATTTAGTAACTCCAGAGACAAGTTAGTTTAGAATTTGCATAATTACAGGCATTCAACATGTTTTTGTTAACAATACCTTCAGACCCCAGTTGTATCCCTTGCAGGCATTTATGTAATAGTGTCATTTAATGCGGCAAAAGCGTGCAAAATAGTGCCCCAACTACAGCCTTTTAACTAGAGAATTTAAACCCTGGCAATTTCAAACAAGAACAAAGCTTAACTGTCCAACCAAAACAAGAGATTCCTTTTTCAAAACACGAAAAATCTGCTTTCAAAGCCATACTCACCTCTCTAGCCACAGCTCTCTTAGGCTCAACCACCCTTCCATCAATCGTGTGAGGTCTTGCAGCCATAGCTGCATCAACTTCAGCCATGGAAGAGAATGTTACAAAACCAAACCCTCTTGATCTTTTGCTTGCAGGATCCCTCATTACCTAAAAATAATAAATATGTTTAAACCATTTCTACTTGTCTTATGTTAAGCTTAACACTAAAACATTCGGAGAAAACACATAAACTTAAATTACATCTTCCTTGATTTGATTTTGGAACACAATAATAATGAAGTAGCAAGCTATGCTGATTAAGTATGTGAATGGCACTGCTTGGCATCACAGAAATTCAAATCATTGTTGTCCTCTAACATTCTACTCGTAACTCATAAATTCTGCTGTATCAGTTACTTAAGTTTACAGTTTTTTTCCTCTAAAAATAAAAACACTTTATTTTTCTAAAGCTTTCTGAAGGCCACAGACTTTAAAATTGTTATGAAATATGCATTTACTCCTACCAAAACAAATTCAGTGGAGGAACTTCTGCAAGGGTCACCATCCCTGTAAGTATTTAAAAGATACATAGACACGGTGATTAGGGACATGGTCTAGTGGTAGACTTGGCAGTGCTATGTTTATGGCTGGAGTCAATCTTAAGGGTTTTTTCCAACCTAAATGATTCAGGGAAAAAGAACAAAAACAAAAACCAAACAAACCACAAAAAACCAACCCACATAGAAAGACATCCTTTCCCAGCTTTATTAAGGCTGCTTACCGTGACACCAGCTTTCTGCCAAAGGTTACCAATCACACCTATGTAACAGTGCTGTGTAAGCACTCCCTAATGCATTTCAGCCAATGACGCTCAAGTTAATTTTAAACTGTTGAAATCTGTGGTTACAGATAATCTGGGAGATTTTGCAGGAAACAGATCATGAATGCTCCCTGTATCTATCAACAGAGTTTGCAAGGGGAACTCTGTGCACAACTTCAGTGGACTGAATTATGTATAAACCAACCAACCGTACACTTAAGAGAATGTAATACTGCGCCTTTTCATTAAGCTATCCAGTAAACAAACTCCCTGCTTTTACAACTTCTAAACATTCTACACCACTGTTGTGCATTAGTATGCCAAACTTACCACACAGTCTGTAAGCTTTCCCCATTGCTCATAGTAACTCCTCAAGCTTTCCTCTGTTGTTTCAAAGCTTAAGCCACCAATGAATAGTTTGCGGAACTGCTCCTTTTCCCTCTATCACAGAAAAGAAGATTACATTAATATAATTAACAATACCCCTTCTGCTTCAGCATAATTAAACACTAAGATTTTTTTTAAGTGTCAAAAACTGTCAGTGAGATATTTTTTAAAATCAGGCTTGGTTCCTCTAAACGTTTTACCGCTATTCAAGAAAATGAGCTATTTATGCAATTCTATAGGTCTACTTTTATGACACAGATTTTATCAATGTGTTTCTCTCCATCTCTCCCTCAAAATACTAACAAGGGACCACACTCAAAGACTTCTAGAATAGCTCTCTCAAAGACCTTTAGGAGATGCTTTTCAAAGAAAAGAAAAAAGAAAACAAAACTAGAAGTTCTTATTACACATAAAATTAATTCATTCATACTGTCTGATCCTATTCCAGGCAGCATCTGTTCTTAAAAAACATTCTGGCTCAGAATTTTTTACCATGCTATTTATCCAAGGCATTAAAAATAAAGATGCAGCTAAAAGTGTTATAAAATGGGTTGCCAATGTGTATTTTCTAATTAATTATTAAAACGAATGAAAGCTGGAGCGTCTGTAAAACTAACCAGGGATCCACTGGAATTAGCAGTAAACCTACCCACCATCAACAGCAGCAGTATCAAAACTAAGTGCATTTCCTTTAACATGGAAATGTGGATAATACATACTTGCATATATATTCACTAATATAAACTACGTTTTCAGAAAGACTTTTTTCTGTTACCTTTCAGATAAATTATCACTGCACTTGTTCAAGCAGAAACTCCTGCTGTAATAACAAGTACATAATAAAAAAATTCCAGGACCAATAATAAGATATTACATTTACTATTTCATATGAGATATTATACCAATGCAGGAAGGACAACCTTCCAACCTCTATCAGTTAAAATACTTTTATAATAACTTTTTATTCTAAACAGGCATCATAATTGTCATTTTCTACACACAACAGCATCACTAGATCATACATTTTGCAATTCCTATGTCAAACAGCAATAATTTTAAAAAATGCACTAAATAGTAGTCGTCCTTCCACAAAACTTAAGATTTAAGGACATCGTTTGAAAGATAACTGTCCTAAGTGTCCAAAGACTGCATAGTTAGCTATAACAAACACAACATGACCAAGTATGCACTGGACCCTAGGATAAATCTAAAAACAAAATCAGACAACCAATGACAACCAGTAAGATTTCGCAAACAAGCCAACAGTTCAGTGCCCAAATGCTTTTTCTTAAAAACACTTGGAATCTGCTGTTGGATCTAGTATGTTTTCTTCCAGGTAACAGAGAAAGCTAGTATGGTCTCCTCCTGGTACAGACAGGCAAAATCAGACACAAGAGTTTATAAAAGCAGCAAGCCCACGTTATGACAGGTTTCCTTTCACCTCATCTCTTAAAAGAAATAAAGGAAAAGATGCTGCATACCAGACTTGGACTAAAAACTCATATGCTGCAAGTTGTACTATCATTTATAATTTGAGTAGGCTAGCAGAGAGATCACTTTAAGCAACAATACTGCCAAAAAAACTCTCCCTTCAAATTACTTCAGTTCTGCTGCTTGGAAATTAGGGACTACCTGCTGCAGTTTTATAAGCCAACAAAAACCCGTTTTTTTCCTATATAAGTAATTGTTGTGCGTCTATTATGCACATTTTTATTCTTATAAAATATGAGAATCAAGCAAATTCAGTAAGCAGGTAGGATTTTTCCAGTAAGTGTTAGGTTTACCTCTGAAAACAGTTATAAACATATAAATGAAAGAATGGAGTCTATCAGCTGTAACAACTGCATTTCTTTTTTTAAGGACAAACATGTATCACACAGTACTAATAAACATTAAACAGAGTAACAATACATTTTACAGATGTATGGATTCTTAGAAACTAATCTACCCAGAACAACATCTAAGCGCTATACACGTCAGGACACAGCAATAACAAAAACAAGATCATTCATTAAAGCTACTCCGTGAAAATATCACAGAATGTTTTTCCACTAATACATGCACAGCTTCTGCATGTATAGAGACTACGTTTTAAATGTGTCAGTTTTAAGAAGCTCTGGTTAGTCCAGCATTAACCTCCCACTACCTCTGAACACTTGAAGTTAATGCTGAAGCTGTAAAATATATGATAAAAAATATTATCATCCAGTCTCTCTCAGAATCATGATGAAAATCCTCATTTGGTAAAAAAAAAAAAACCTCAACCAAAACAAACAAACCCATGTACATACAACCCATCCCTGCCAAGGCCCACAATTTAAATTCTAGAAGAAAAACCTCCTTTAAGACTTCCATAGTGCATTCTGTGGCAGGAAAGGAGTGTGAGAGGAAATCTTTATGAACTCTGTAGAATCTTTATTAGTGCTTATTTTAAGCCTTCCTTCATAGTCTTAAAAAGCAGCACTTCAAACAACTGGAAAATGCGTAGCCTTTGCTGGAAAATTCATCATCAGAGCAAGGAAGTGTTTCATATAGCAACAACGTGTGTACAAATACTCCAAGCCGGCCAGAGACTTCTCCAGAGTTAAGAAGGTAACAAAAATGGATAATGGAGACAAGCGAGTGGGGATCTCTAGCCTACTATGGCCATGCCTGCCAAAACCAAAGCTGACTTTACCTGTCCCAAACTAGAAAGACTGCTCTCTCCCCCGCCTCAAGCTCCCCGCTAGTCCCTATGCGTCCTACAGAGATCTGCAACCCAGCAGCCTGGTTCGCCCCCTTTCCCCGCCCTCGCAGCCTGATGTTATCGGGAGTGAAGCGGTTACCGTGTCGGCTCCGCCATGTGGTGGCTATCAGGAAAACAGGGGCCCCCGCAGCTAGAAGGGGAAAATGGCGCCCAGAAGCAGCCGTCGCCTCCAGGGACAGCGATGCGGCGGGAAGGAAAGAACTTCTGGAAGCACCGACCCCAGATGAAGGAGGAAAAAAAATAAAAGGAAAATACAAGTAACATCAAGTTCTCGGGCTAAACAGAAACCAGGTGCTGCAAACCGCTTCTAGCATGCACTTACACACAAGATATGAGGAAAAGCTTGCAAGCGCCGTTTTCCTCCCCCGCAGTCACCAGATGGCTACACCTGCCTGCCCGCCTCGCAGCTCCTGCTACCCTCCCGCCTTAGCCGTTTTCTCGCTCTCAGAGCGATCCTCACAGCCTCACGCATAAGCGAGTCCGGCGCCGCCATTTTACCCCTCCCCCTCGCCACCGCCATTACTAGCGGCGCCACACCGGCCACTGAGCGCCTCGCAGGGCAAAGGCGGCTCCCCGCACCGATCCCCATC
>NW_010186379.1:451-760 GCF_000695765.1 Mesitornis unicolor | reverse complement strand
CGGCTGCACACCGGCCCCAACCGCCGCTTCCAGAACCTTCCTCACCGCTAACGCTGCCTCTGCGGAAAGACATCCAGCCTCCCCCTGCCCGCGGCACCCAGACCTGCACTAAAGTAACAGGGGCTCAAGGCAGACCGTAACGCCCAGACTCGGAAAAATTCACTCCGTACGCATAACCAAGCATGCCACCCTCCTTAAAAGCAAACTCTTAATTTTCCCATTTCCACGTACCATATTCTTCATGGTTTACGTATTCCTGCTTGAGTGCCGTACAACTGGTCAGTAATGGCTGCCTTAACTGTTAAGTTA
>NW_010186379.1:0-413 GCF_000695765.1 Mesitornis unicolor | reverse complement strand
CGCCCCCCTTCTCCAGCCCAGGCGCGCTTCCGAGGTTTTAGTTAAAAAAAAAAAAAGCTCGATTCTAGAGCTTAAATATATCCAAATGGACAACAGTTCTGTCTAACGCCCCTACGTGTTTTTATCACGTAATAAAAAGTCATCAACTTCGTTAGTAATGGCTGTCTCCGAAATGATCCGAAGGGGCTGTCGTCGTCGAGCTTATCCGCGTCGACAGTCGCCGGAAAAAGCCGAAAGGTGACTGGCAGCCCGTTCGACTCGCTTCGGCAATTTCCGGAATTTGCCGAAGGAGACAAGAATGGCGCTCCGAACCTGCTCGGCAGTTTCCGGAAAAAAAGACGCAGCTGTCACCGACGATCCAGCCCGTTCGGCAATTTCCGACAACGTAAGAGGCTCGCAATACGTGCCCGAGC